>NW_026973715.1:475000-482500 GCF_035594125.1 Scylla paramamosain
ATGGAGGACAGAGAATACACAGAAAATAATCAAAGCAATGAAAAGATCCGTTTCTACGTAAGCAAAGGTGGTGAGAGGTATCGAGACTAACATGTACAGAAAAAAATAAAACAGTAAAACAGTAAAAAAAACAAAAAAAACATCTAGTTTCCAGTAAACAAATGTGATGAAAAATTATGAGAGTGCAAGACACCTACACCGAAAAAATGCATTAAAAATAGTAAGAAATGTAAGTTTTTAGGCAAGTAAAGGTGATGAAAGGGATCAAGAGTGCAACACATACTGAACAATAATAGAACAATAGTAAAATAATAAAAAAAAAATTCTTTTCGCAAACAAAGTAGATGAAAGATATCGAGAATGCTTTACTTGTCAAAAAAAAAAAAAAAAAACAATGAAAAAAAAAGATAACGAGAGTGCAAGATATAAAAAAAGAAATATCAATAAAAGAAAAATTATCCGTTTTTATGCAAACAGACAATGAAACACCTCTGCAAGACGTACCGAAAATTACTTGCTAAAGAAAATATCCAATTCTACGCCAGCAAAGGAGATGGAAGGTAATAAAAAATAAGATATACTACACAGTATTTGGAAAACGATGAAAATCTCCGATTTCTTTCTTTCTTTTTTTTTTTTTTAACCAAGCAGAAGTTATGAAAGGTGTCGAAAGTGAATGATACACAAAACAAATTAGAAAACAATGAAAATGATTTTAAGCAAGGAAAGGCGGTAAGAGGTATTCGAAGAGAAAGATATGATAAAAAAAAAAAAGACAATAAACAAAAGTAAGAAAAGCACATATCACAACAAATTCTCACCCGTCAGTGTTACGAAGCCTCTGCCTTCCCTTTCCAAAATACAGGAGTGAAGGCACTTACTAAAAACTCCGCACAAACTAAGATGAAATGCACAACAAGACAAAATACGAACAGGAAACAAAGATACGAACAACACAGCACAACACAACGGACCGCCGTCCTTCATCACAACAAAGCCTTTTTCTTCCCTTCCCAAAAAACCACGAGAGGATGGACGTACTAAAAACTCAAGGTACTAAACAAAACCCTTTCAGCACCAGAGACCATTCAAAGCTTCATCAAATATTCCATTACTTGTCAAAAAAGAGTAAAAGGAGATACAATTCAGTGGGTAAAAAAAAAAAAAAAGATTTTTTTTTTTTACACTTTCATTGCCATAAGTATCATTTTAAACAACAAGCATCATTTTAAATTTAATACAATCTTTTAATTATACCCAGAAACAAAACCAGATTTCTGCTCTTCAGATAACTTGACTTCACTTAACCTCAACAAGTAGAGGAAAAAGAAAAATCAACTGCATAAATTAAAACATTAATTGTCAAGAGCCGGAAGCAAAAAAAAAAAAAAAAGTTCAGAATGTTCCGGTAGAATACATTGCATTTCTTGTTGTTTTGTGCGTCTGTCTGTCAGTCTGCCTCGACCCAAGGACCCAGAAAGTTATTAGCGTCAGTAAGAGGGACAGAAAATATCACTGCAAGTTATAACATTGATTGGCAAGAGGAGGAGGGAAAAAATGCGAATATTTGTGTGATGACCAATGCTACGCTAGTGTGTGTGTGTGTGTGTGTGTGTGTGTGTGTGTGTGTGTGTGTGTGTGTGTGTGTGTGTGTGTGTGTGTGTGTCGACCCAAAGACCCAGAAAGTTACTAGGGTCAGAGAGAGAGAGAGAGAGAGAGAGAGAGGAGAGAGAGAGAGAGAGAGAGAGAGAGAGAGAGAGAGAGAGAGAGAGAGAGAGAGAGAGAGAGAGAGAGGTTATATTTTCATGTGCATCTCATCTTGATTCCTGAAATTTGTTTAATGAATGTTATTTTGAATTTTTCATGACTCAGCAATGGAGCACTGGCATAATAATTTTCTCTCTCTCTCTCTCTCTCTCTCTCTCTCTCTCTCTCTCTCTCTCTCTCTCTCTCTCTCTCTCTCTCTCTCTCTCTCTCTCTGTGTGTGTGTGTGTGTGTGTGTGTGTGTGTGTGTGTGTGTGTGTGTAATTCGAGGCGTGTGTTCTGCGAAAAAGGCACATACAGTTTAAGTTTCCTCCTCCTCCTCCTCCTCCTCCTCCTCCTCCTCTTAATGAAAGGTCATATACAAGAACGTGACCTTCCCAGAAACGGACCTTCAACTAACTCTCTTCTTCCCCTTTCCTTCCCTCACTCCTCCCTCACCCTCTCTTGCCTTAACCCTCCTTTTTTTCCCCTTCCTTCTTTCCCCCCTTTCCTCTCTTCCCCCTCCCTTCATCATTCCTTCCACTTTCACCCTCTTCTCTCTTCACTCTTGTCTTTCTTCCTCCTTTCCTCCTTTTACCCTCTTTCCCCTTCACACTCTCTCCCTTCCTCCTCCCTCCCCCTCCTCCTTTCCCCTTCCCTCCTTCCTCCCTTCTCTCCCTCCATCTGTTATCTTTAATCTACAAATATATTCTTTGTCATCCCTATTTTGTTGCCTCCTTCATCCCACTCTCCCTCTCTTTACAGCAAGTTGGTGCCGCTGCGGTGTTGGCAGTAAGTGTTCTGGGGGAATGCATAGGATTGTAATGCTTAGAGATGAAAGTACAGTGGGTATATTAAGTTGACTGCAAATGAGACTCTAGAGAAACGACAACAACAATATCAAACAGCAATATCAAAGATGTTTTTTTTCAAGTTTCCATCTGCAAAGAATGAACCAAAAGGAAAAAGAACGTGGCTTTGTTTTGGTTTTGTAGATACTGTCGTACATCACAGTCGGCACCACTCACTTGTTTTTTATTTCCAAAGAAAAAATCTAAAAAGAAATATATTCGAGTTTCTGGAGTGCACAGCACGTAAAGGACAGTCACTCTGAGAATAATACTCTTTCAGGATAAGAATCTAACAATAGTAACAATAATAAACAGTAATGCTTCAGAGATAAAAATGATACGATTACATAAGAATACAGAGATTTAACACAAAAAAAGCTACGCAAAAAGTAAAACCTTCTACTGACATAAAATATCTATGTTATCTTTTTCAACTCAGATAACCAGATAATTTTTTTTTTTTTGTAGCTTATGTGTCTATCCGCTTAGAACACTCTGTGTGGCGCAACTATAGCTATGGTGTGTGTACTGAGGCAAGGAAAGGTGAGGTGTGCGACTGGACTTGGTGAATAAGAGTTGCCAGGATCACCGACCCCTGTGTGGATGTGGGAAATGATTTACAAAGAAAGAGTGTGACAAACGAGAGCAAGTGATGTAAGGAACGTGGGCTTACAAAGAGTATTTTGTTGGGCATACACGTTATTTTCTTATCCTGTGTTGTGTAACCTTCACCATGTTCCCAATATTGTTACGAAGGAAACTGTGGCTTGAAAACATCCGTAGCATCACTGAACTAACGATAATACCAGCATGGAAAACCCCAATTGTTAAAAAATAAGCTAAGATTGTGATGGGCAGGGAAAGAAAGGGAAAGATTACGGGTGATCTGAGACGCTGTAGCCTAGTAGTTCCTCTGTGCGCAGAAAAAAAAAAACATCATCATCATCAACTAAACACCTGCACGAAACAGTGACACAATTAAAATGAACATGAACAAGGAGACCAATTGAAATGTTGAGGCCAAGAGAAGGTTGACAAGTGGTGATTGGAGACGCTGCATCCTGTTTCCTACTAGTTTCTCAATGCACAAATAATAAACAACGACTGAACAGATACGCAGAACACAGGGTGATCAGAAACACTGCAGCTTATTACCTTCCTTACTTCCTCTATGCGCAAGTAACAAGCAAATGACTGAACAAATACGCAAAATATGGGTTGACCAAAAACACTGCAGGCTGCTGTTAACCTTTCAGTTCCTCTATGCACAAATAATAAATAAACAAAACACATGCACACAAAATAGTGACTAGTACATTACCAACATCGACAGGAAGACACGGGGAAGAGCAGGGAGGGAATATGACGCCTTCAAGGTGACTGAGAGGCGATTCCAACACCCCTCGGCTCTCCACGGCACAGTCGACACCGCCGCCTCGCAGTTCTCACGACCACTGCACACAGTAATGTTACGGAGGCACAATTACCGGGGAAACTAACACACGGGCCGTCACCTTTACGTCACCACGAGATAATGGAGAGGTCGACCAAAACTGAATGAGTATCTCAGTTCGTTCAGCAGTTTACAGCACACGGTATTGCTACGGACGCACAAGTACTAAGGAAACTAGTACGCGGCCGCCCGCTGTCTTGACGTAACCACGCGGCAGTGGCGAGGCGAGCAGGACTAAGGCGGCTGAGAGTTACAGATTCAGTGTCTCAGTTCGAAGGTTCGTTGTTTGGAGTATTGTTCACGCAGCTGAGCCAAATGTCCACGGTCTCACAGTGCGGGAAATATCTATACCATTCTTTAGTGTGTAGGAGGATACGTGAATTAAAGATGAGGTGTAATATAAAATCTCCAGGGGACGTACTTATATTCAATGGCCTTTATTGTCACGTGAGACTAACCCGCCCTGACTCGAATCATACATTGAAGCGTTACGTTGCCAGACTCCACACGGAACATTAATCCTAGATGTGTGTGTGTGTGTGTGTGTGAGAGAGAGAGAGAGAGAGAGAGAGAGAGAGAGAGAGAGAGAGAGAGAGCATAATTTCTATTCGTATGATTTTTCTTTATCTTTTATTTATTTTCTATCTATTTATATTTCTGTATTTGTTAATTGTTTGGGTGGGTATACAGTCAGTGCCACCACCACCACTGCGATTTGTGGCGCTGTGTTGCAGTCATTGTCATCATAATCATCATCATTCTCCTCATCTTTCTTTTCTTCTTCCTCCTCTTCTTCTTCCTGCTCGTTCTTCTTTTCCTCCTCTTCTTCCTCCTCTTCTTCTTCCTCCTCGTTCTTCTTTTCCTCCTCTTCATCATCAACATATTCTCTTCCTCTTCCGCCTCCTCATCATTAGAAATTTGTTCCTCTCCTCCTCTTCCTTCTCTTTCTCGTCCTCCTCCTCCTCCTCCTCCTCTTTCTCTCATCTCCTCCTCCTCCTCACCATCATCATCACCATCATCATAATCTCCATCGTTCTCATCACAATCACCACAACCTCCTCCTCCTCTTCACCACCACCACCACCACCACCACCACCACCACCATCATAATCTATTTCCTGTAATACTGCAGTACAAATGTCTTCCAAACATCCTATACGCATCATCATTTTTGTCTATTCCAGGTCACCCGAGCAACACTTCTCTCTTCTCTCCAACTCTAATGATTCTGTGAGCACTGCCTTGTTTTACCATCCTTTCGTTGACATTCTGCTTTCCTAACTGTCTGTATCACTGGCTCCGCGCTTACTGTGCCCTGCGTATGTCAACTTACTTCTTCAGTGCACTATCACCATCAAGAAGCGGGGTCGGGATTCACTTAAGTGGGCGTCTGTGGGCGTGCATTTCCTTACGTAGGCGTGTGTGGAAGCAAGTATGGTTTTATGTGGGCGTTTGTATGGATGCGTATGGGCGTGTATGAATGCCTGTGGATGCGTGTGGGTGTGTGGGCTTGCGTGGGCGTGTATTTCCTTGTGTGGGCGTGTGTATGTATGGCTTTATGTGGGCGTGTGTATGGACGAATGAATACGTATGGGCGTGTGTGAATGGCTGTGGATACTACATGTGTGTGTGTATGGACGTGTGTGGGCGTGTAGTGAAGCATGCATGGCTTCGTGTGGCGTGTGTGGGCGAATTGAAGGGTCCAGCTCCGTTGGCAGCCCGCCATGAAAACATGACGTCATCGAGAGTCGAGACCCAGACCGAGACCTTCCCCCTCCTCCGTGTCTTTTGGTCGATGTTTCCCACAATTTCCACTGTTTTTCGGCCACTTCCGGGTAATTAGATATACTACTACTACTACTGCACCACCTCCTGTCCTGCCCCACTGCCGCCCGCTGGTGCACCACCTCCTGTCCTGCCCCACTGCCGCCCGCTGGTGCACCACCTCCTGTCCTGCCCGACTACCGCCCGCTGGTGCACAACCTGTCCTACCGCGCCGCCACCCGTTAGGGTTGGTGTGTGTGTGCGTGTGTTTGTGTGTCAAGATGGCGGCCAGGTCAGTTTACAGCTGACTGTGTTCCGAGTTTTTGCCATTTTTTTTTAGGGTTCCTGAGGGCTTCTGGAGACTCCAGACGACATCTCACGTTACATGAATGCAGTAAGACCTTAGTGAGCAACTTTCGTCTTGGCAGTGGGAACCCAGAATATAGAAGTAGTTGTAAAAAGAAGCTGCCGTCTGGGAAAACATTCCCTCAAATCGCCACCTGCCCGCGCATGTGCAGTAGGGGTTTGACATCACACCGTTACCATGGCAACCAAACAGCTGTCAGACCTGCGTAAACTTAAGCGTAATCAACTAGCAAAGATTAACAAAGAAGATTTAATCAACTCCATATTAGCATCTAACGCAGAAGATGGTGAGCTGGCTAAACTGAACAAGACGCTTGACGAGGTTATGAATGAAATTAAATTACTTAGAGTCATGATTGCTTCCCCAGAGAGTACACTGAACCAGAACTACACCGAACTTAAGGCTCGGGTCGACAAGCAGGCTGAGATAATGAAGCAGCAGCAGTTCTTAGAAGCACTTGATCGAAAAGAGCGAGAGGCGAACATCGTTATCTTGGGTGTACCGGATGAACACGACACACTGGAAGGTGCCACGCATGACGAGGAGAAAATGAGCAAGATTTGGTCCAAAATGGGTGTAGGCAGTGTGAGTGGTACTCATCGTCGGCTGGGTAACAACACTTCACCCGGTACCAGGCGACGTCCCATCCTGTTCACGCTGGCTGATGAGGGACAACGCAGTACCATCCTGGACAACGCCAACCGCTTGAAGACATCTGGTGACAATTACAACAAGATTTATGCCAAGAAGGATGTCCACGCTTGTGTGAGGAGGGAGTGGCGACGATTACGGGAAGCAGAGACGACAGAGAAGGCACGACCAGAGAATGCAGGCTGTGCGGTACTTCTGGATACGAGGGAAGGGAAGCTGTATAGGGATGCAGATGTGATTGATATCTGGAATCTTCAGTTTTTTTTAACATCACCACAGCATACAAGAAAGATAAGATCAATGTCGTGGAACACAGGTGGAGTGCCCACAAAGTTAGAAAAGGCAGATGTACAACATATGTTACATGATTACGACATAGTTTGTATTAATGAAGTTAAAACAGCTATGCCAGTGTCTTTCCCAGGTTATGCGACGTGTAAGAGTAAAGAAGTTGGTGATGCAGAGCGAGTGGAACAGTTGTATGTATTAACCACTGGTCATCTGTTTCAGTATTTGATGCTGACACAAGCACGAGAGATCAAGTTTGGATGCAATTTCGCAATGTTGAGGGTGAACCATTTGCCGCCCGCCAGCGGGCGGCGGGTGGGCACGGACCGGGCGAGGCGCGTCGGGCGGCAGCATGCATGTTTCTGAGACTTGGATGATGCAGT
>NW_026973715.1:485000-495000 GCF_035594125.1 Scylla paramamosain
CTGCAGACGTGGACAGAGGAGAGCAGGATGACCATCAACCACAGCAAAACTGTGGTGATGCATTTCTGTACCTCCTCTGTACCAGTGCCCCCTCCCCGGCTCACAGTGGGCCCTCACCCCCTCCAGGTGGTCCAATGTGCCAAGCTTCTCGGAGTCACGGTGGACGACCAGCTGACCTGGAAGCAGCATGTCGCCAGCACCCGTGAGATCAGCTACCTACAGGCTGTACATGCTGCGCAGACTCAGGTCGCTGGGGACGCCGACAGATGAGTTAAGGGGGGTGTACCTCACCTTCATCCTCCCCAAACTCATGTACGCCTCCCCAGCGTGGTCCTCCTCCCTCACACACACTCAACAGCTACAGCTAGAGAGTGTGCAGAAAAGGGCGTGCAGGGTCATCCTTGGCCCTGCATACACCACCTATGAAGAAGCCCTGACCACCCTGAGTCTGTCCAGAATATCCACCAGGCACCGAGAGGCTCTGGAGAAGTTTGGGAAGGGACTACTGCATCATCCGCGTCTCAGAGACATGCTGCCGCCCGACGCGCCTCGCCCTGTCCGTGCCACCAGACACCACAACAAAATAACGCCCCTGAAGGCGCCGCGCACGGACCGGTACAGACTCAGTGCGATTCCCACCATGGTGCGAGCCATCAATCAATAGTATTTCCCTCCTAGATTAGTCTTACCGTTAGGATTAATGTTAAGCTTTTCCCCATCCCCTATGTACATTTTCAGTTTGTCAACTGCCTAAATAATAAACCGTTTATTATTATTATTATTATTATTACACACAGACACACACCTTCCTATTGCTTTAATTTCCTGTCTATCTAAAGTTTTTGAATCTATCCTCAACAGGAAGATTCTTAAACATCTATCACTTCACAACCTTCTATCTGATCGCCAGTATGGGTTCCGTCAAGGCTGCTCTACTGGTGATCTGGCTTTCCTTAGTGAGTCTTGGTCATCCTCTTTGAGAGATTTTGGCGGAACTTTTCCTGTTGCCTTGGACATACCAAAAGCTTTTGATAGAGTTTGGCACAAAGCTTTGATTTCCAAACTACCCTCCAACGGTTTCTATCCTCTCAGTAACTTCATCTCAAGTTTCCTTTCTGACGGTTCTATTGCTGCTGTGGTAGACGGTCACTGTTCTCCTAAATCTATTAACAGTGGTGTTCCTCAGGGTTCTGTCCTGTTTTGATCGCCAGTATGGGTTCCGTCAAGGCCGCTCTACTGGTGATCTTCTGGCTTTCCTTACTGAGTCTTGCTCATCCTCTTTTAGAGATTTTGGTGAAACTTTTGCTGTTGCCTTGGACATATCAAAAGCTTTTGATAGAGTCTGGCACAAAGCTTTGATTTCCAAACTACCCTCCTACGGTTTTTATCCTTCTCTCTGTAACTTCATCTCAAGTTTCCTTTCTGACCGTTCTATTGCTGCTGTGGTAGACGGTCACTGTTCTTCTCCTAAATCTATTAACAGTGGTGTTCCTCAGGGTTCTGTCCTGTCACCCACTCTCTTCTTATTATTCATTAATGATCTTCTAAACCAAACTTTTTTGTCCTATCCACTCCTACGCTGATGATACCACCCTGCACTTTTCCACGTCTTTTCATAGACGTCCAACCCTTCAGGAGGTAAACATATCACGCAGGGAAGCCACAGAACGCTTGACTTCTGATCTTTCTAAAATTTCTGATTGGGGCAGAGCAAACTTGGTATTGTTCAATGCCTCAAAAAATTCAATTCCTCCATCTATCAACTCGACACAACCTTCCAGACAACTATCCCCTCTTCTTCAATGACACCCAACTGTCCCCCTCTTCTACACTGAACATCCTCGGTCTGTCCTTTACTTATAATCTGAACTGGAAACTTCACATCTCATCTCTAGCTAAAACAGCTTCTATAAAGTTAGGTGTTCTGAGACGTCTCCGCCAGTTTTTCTCACCCCCCAGCTGCTAACTCTGTACAAGGGCCTTATCCGTCCATGTATGGAGTATGCTTCACATGTCTGGAGGGGTTCCACTCATACTGCTCTTCTAGACAGGGTGGAATCAAAAGCTTTTCGTCTCATCAACCCCTCTCCTCTAACTGACTGTCTTCAGCCTCTCTCTCACCGCCGCAATGTTGCATATCTAGCTGTCTTCTACCACTGTTTTCATGCTAACTGCTCTTCTGATCTTGCTAACTGCATGCCTCCCTTCCTCCCGCGGCCTCGCTGCACAAGACTTTCTTCTTTCTCTCACCCCTATTCTGTCCACCTCTCTAACGCAAGAGTTAACCAGTATTCTCAATCATTCATCCCTTTCTCTGGTAAACTGTGGAACTCCCTGCCTGCTTCTGTATTTCCACCTTCCTATGACTTGAATTCCTTCAAGATGGAGGTTTCAAGACACTTATCCACCAATTTTTGACCACTGCTTTGACCCTTTTATGGGACTGCCATTTCAGTGGGCATTTTTTTTTTATTAGATTTTTGTTGCCCTTGGCCAGTGTCCTTCCTACATAAAAAAAAAAAAAAAGTGTTAAAAAATAATGATGATGGTAAGTCTTGCATTTAAATTAAAGAAAATAATAAAAAATAATAGTAATAATAATTTAAGCCGAAATCATTAATGTGACTTATAAATAAATAATAATAATAAAAAAATGATAATGATATAAAATATTACCTATTATTATTATTATTATTATTATTATTATTATTATTATGAATATTTCTCGTCTGGATAAGCTAAAGGAACAAATGAAATTACATATAAATGAAAATATTTACATATCTTAAAGTTTATTAGGAAATTGTAAATAATATTAATAAATAGTGATTATACTAATGAATTTAGTATTTATTTGTGTGCTGAAATCGTAATCGTGATTGTTATCATTTGATTCTTAAAGGAACGACGGTTCTTTTAATTTTTGCTTTTAGAATTGTAAATATTAATGAAAAATAATGATAATAGCTATTATTTGATTATGTGCTAAAATATTATTGATTATTATTATTGTTATTATTTTTTTTTATCAAAGAAACGGATGTTCTTTTACTCTTTTCAAGTTGTAAGTATTAATAAATAAATAATAATAATAATAATAATAATAATAATAATAATAATAATAATAATAATAATAACAATAATAACAATAATAATAACAACAACAACAACAACAACAACAACAATTATAATAATGGGATAACGGGGGGAGAGACAGGGAGAGATTAAACTTATAGAGAATTTGTGTTGATTAAAATTTAAGTGTTTTTTTTATTTTAGTTTGGGGTTAAAAGTGGCGGTTTTCTATGGGTTTTCGAGTTAAAATAAGAAAATGTGTTTTTTAGATTTGAGTTAAGAATTTAAGTATTTTGGGACTTTAACATTCTAAAATAATAATTATTTTTTGAGTTTTTGTGCTCAAAATTAGAGTATTTTGATTTTCACTTTAGTTTGGGATTTTTTTTTTTTTTAGTTTAAATTAGAAAATAGAAGCTTTTTTTTTTTTTTTTAATTTGAGGTTAAAATTTAGTAATTTCAAATTTCAAAGACAGTTTTGGGCTGGTAAAATAGTGGTAGTTGTGGTATTATTTAAGTAGTTGTGGTATTGTTATTATTATTATTATTCAACCAGTTAGTATTATAATCACTACTACTACTACTACTACTACAATTCTCCTCCTCCTCCTTCTCCTTCTCCTCCTCCTCCTATCACTACTACTACGAAAAAAAAATAGTAGTAGTAGTAGTAGAAGTAGTAGTAGTAGTAGTAGTAGTAATAGTTTGAAAAGACCTATATTGTAAGCAATAGTAATAATAGATAAAATAATTATTTTTTAACGAAAAATATGCAATTTGTATTTGATTGAAGAAATAAAATAATAATAATAATAATAATAATAATAATAATAATGATAATAATAATAATAATAATAATAATAATAATAATAATAATAATAATAATGATAATTCTAGAATATAATTTAATTTCTCTCTCTCTCTCTCTCTCTCTCTCTCTCCTCTCTCTCTCTCTCTCCTCTCTCTCTCTCTCTCTCCTCTCTCTCTCTCTGTAGAAATTGTAAATATAATTGAAAAAGACCATTATTATTATTATTATTGTTATTATTATTATTATTATTATTATTATTGCAAAAAATATATAAATATATGTAAATAAATATTGTAGTTGTGGTTGCTGTAGTTGTTGTTGGTGTTGTTGTTATTGTTGTTTGTTTGTTTGTTTGTGGTGGTTTTGGTGGTGATGGTGGTGGTAGTGAAAGACGAAAGAAATTATTATTATTGTTATTACTATTATTATTATTATTATTATTATTATTATTATGTAAATATATTCAAGTTAATCTATATTGTATATTTATCGGAGAGAGAGAGAGAGAGAGAGAGAGAGAGAGAGAGAGGAGAGAGAGGAGAGAGAGAGAGAGGAGAGAGAGAGAGAGAGAGAGAGAGAGGAGAGAGAGAGAGAGAGAAGGAAAAGAGAAGAGAAGAGAATTTTTTTCTTTCAAAAATGTATTGATAAGACTGGCTGTGCATTCCTTCTGCTAAGTTGGATATCTTGGGGTGTAATTTGTAACTGCCAGTGTCATGCAGTCATTTAGGTGACTATCAGTGAGACGTGACCTGTACTTGGATTTTAAAATTTTTCATTGTTGAAAATCGCGATTCACACGCGTATGTTGACCCAAACCACGAACGTAATCTCTGATAAGCTTCCTTCAGAAGTGGAAATTTGTCCCACACTACTAATGTGCAGAATTCTTGGTGATTTGGTTTGCTTCTCAGTCCCAAGTCACCCTGCAACGCAGTCATTGCAGTCTGCAGGTGAGAGACGTTGAGGGTGAGAGGCAGTGTGAGGTGAGGTGCAGTGTGGCGGACGTCACCTATACAAGATGGGTTTGACATGAATGTGGCTGCTGGCACAACATTACTCAAGTGTGCAAATCTTTTATTAAACTCATCCAAAATGATGTTGAGCTGATTTGTGTATGTATGAATACTGCACTTCAATTTTTCTGTGTTGAGTCTTTTTGCAGCAAATGGAAGTGTTGTAGAGCCCTTTAGAGATCTGGGACATCCAGAGCTTCAGCTTATTTATGAAGGTATTTACTGAACTTATCATTTGTGACAGTCTTCACTCGTCCTTGCAACTCTAGATTTAACTCACTGAGCCTAGATGTGATGTCAGTTAAAGATGCTAGGTCAGCTTGCCATTGTGGATCATCAAGGTGTTCATGTGAGTCCCCTCTTTCTTGCAAAACTCTTGATTTCAGGAATTAGCTGTTCAAACCTTTGCACAACTTTCCCCCTGCTTAGCCAATGCACTTGTGTGTACAAGGGAAGGTCACCCACCATACTGAGCACTCACTTCATCCAGAAGTGCTTTAAACAACCTGTGCTGAAGAGGTCTAGCACACACACAATTGATGATCTTCACAACCACCTTCATTACATGTTCACAGTGAATGACTTTTGAACAGAGCACTTGCTGACGTATGATACAATGACAGCTAACAAACCGAGGGAACGCAGGATCATTCTTGCACAGTGCCGCAAAGCCAGCATTGCTACCAGTCACTGACAGGGCACCAGCTGTTGTTACTGACACAAGCTTTTCAAGAGGTAAACTGACCTTGTCTACAAAATTCTTAAAAACTTGATAAACATCCACACCACTTGTTTTCCCCATCAGCGGTGAGACCACTAAGAAATCTTTCACGCTGTCGTCAGAAAAGAAATCATTCGCACAAATACACTTAATTAACTGTGCTGTGTTCACAACACCTCTCCATTCATCAACCTGCAGGCTGAACCACGTACATTTTCTCAAGATTAGCTGTTATTTGATCAAACACATTTTGCGCCATCATTTCTACCCTACGTGTGACTGTGTTTCTTGATAGAGGCGTGGATTTTATAGGCAGTTACAATTTCAGGTTTATTATTAAAATTTTCAAACAAGGACTCAGATGCTTCAAGCCAACAGTCTTTCACTGTTTCACCATCTTCAAGTGGCTTTTCTTTTTTTGCACGGACATGAGCAGCACTGAATGATGCAAGTGTTGATGCTGTAGCTTTGGCAGGTGGCTTCTGGAAGAGTGTCTTGTTGGGCCTGCAACTCAGATTTTACCTTCTTCTCTTTCTCCCTTCTTCTGTCACTGTGAGAGAGATATTTAGTATCATAATTTTTGTGTGAAAGTTTAACAAAAATGTCTCTTTACATTGCTCTTCTTGGACACTGCAACAGTGGAAGTGACAAATTAAGCCACACACTTCTCTCTCAAACTGACAGCAAAAGGTAGCTCACAGTGACCGATGTTTGGGCAGGACTGAGACCCGTGACACACCACACAAGGGGACAGCAAGGCCACAATCCCTCGGTTGACATCTCTGAATATACGAGTGTATATAGTATATATATATTATATATATATATATATATATATAGAATATATATATATATATATATATATATATATATTATATTATATATATATATACTATATATATATATATATCTATATATATATGATGGTAGGTGAACAGGGACTATATATTAAAAGGGCTCGCCCATTTGCCTCGCCTCGCCGTGTGTGTGTGATTATATTAATGGTATTTGACTTCTTTACTCAGTTGTTACTTAATATTTTTTTTCTCTCTCTCTCTCTCTCTCTCTCTCTCTCTCTCTCTCTCTCTCTCTCTCTCTCTCTCTCTCTCTCATCCGTCTCTCTCTCTCTCTCTCTCGCTCTCTCTCTTAAACAAGATCCCTATATTAGCATGGTCATCATTACTATACTATACTACACTACACTGGAAGTGTGTAGATGTGTGGGAGGGAGGGAGGGAGGGTGTCAGTAAAGGCCCCTATTGGCTGAGTGCCCCGTGAGGAGGACCAGCTTGGAGTTAGTAGTGGTCTCGTCCACCAATCAGAGAGCTCTCTTCTTGCAGTCTTTTTGCGATGATAATTTCTTTATTATGTGCCGCCCTTAGACCACCCCTGTCACTGGAAGCAACGAATGCAAACCATGAGCGCCGCTGTGATCGCACCAGCCACCGGCCCAGCCCGCGTCGCCTGGGCGAGGCAGACAGCCGCAGCCTGGCAGCGACGCCAGGTGCAGGTGAGGAACGAAAAAGGATGTCGAGAAGCGAGACAGGGATGTGCTGGGGGAGGCGTTCCCGTCCCGTCCCTTCCCTTCCCCTCTCCTCTTCTTTTTTCCTCTCCTCTCCCATTCCCTCCCCTCTCCCTCGCCCTCTACTCTTCTCTCCTCTTTTTTTTCTCTTCTTCTCTCCCATCCCCTCCCCCTCCCCTCTACAAAAAAAAAGTCATCAGCGACCAAAAATCAAGAAAGAAGAAGAAATAAAACAGAAAATGAACAAAAAAAGTCATCAGCGACCAAAATCAAGAAAAATTGAAAAAAATAAAAGCAAAAAATGAACAAAAAAAGTCATCAGCGACCAAAGTTAATAATAAAGAAATTGAAGAAATAAAAGCAGAAAATGAACAAAAAAAGTCATCAGCGACCAAAATCAAGAAAGAAATTGAAGAAATAAAAGCAGAAAATGAACAAAAAAAGTCATCAGCGACCAAAATCAAGAAAAGAAATTGAAGAAGAAATAAGAGCAGAAAATGAACAAAAAAAGTCATCAGCGACCAAAATCAAGAAAGAAATTGAAGAAGAAATAAAAGCAGCAAATGAACAAAAAAAAAAAGTCATCATCCTTTCCTCTCCTCTCCTCTCCTGTCCTCTCCTCCCATCTCCTCTCCTCTCCTCTCCTTTTTTCCCATACTGCTTTGTCTTGTCCCGTCCTACCCCTGTCCCGTTCCGTCCCGTCCTGTCCCGTCCTGTTCTGTTCTGTTCTGTCCGTCCCGTCCTGTTCTGTCTCTTCGTCTTGTAAAGTCCCGTCCTGTCCTGTCCTGTCCTTTCTCTCCTCTCCCCTCCCCCCTCCCCTCCCATCTTTTCCTATCCTGTCTCTTCCTCTCTCCTCTGATCCCCTCTCCTCCCCTCCCCTCTCCTGTCTTGTCTCCCGTCTGTCGTCCTGTTCGTCTGGTCTCGCTCGTCATGTCCCCTTTCACTCGTCTCGTCTCGTCTCGTCTCGTTCGTCTCTTTCGTCTCGTTCGTCTCGTCTCGTTCGTCTCGTTCGTCTCGTTCGTCTCGTCTCGTTCGTCTCGTTCGTCTCGTCTAGTTCGTCTCGTTCGTCTCGTCTCGTTCGTCTCGTTCGTCTCGTTCGTCTCGTCTAGTTCGTCTCGTTCGTCTCCGTCTCGTTCGTCTCGTTCGTCTCGTCTAGTTCGTCTCGTTCGTCTCGTCTCGTTCGTCTCGTTCGTCTCGTCTCGTTCGTCTCGTTGGTCTCGTTCGTCTCGTCTCGTTCGTCTCGTCTCGTTCGTCTCGTCTCGTTGGTCTCGTTCGTCTCATTCGTCTCGTCTCGTTCGTCTCGTTCGTCGTCTCGTCTCGTTCGTCTCGTTCGTCTCGTTCGTCTCGTCTCGTTCGTCTCGTTCGTCTCGTTCGTCTCGTCTCGTTCGTCTCGTTCGTCTCGTTCGTCTCGTCTCGTTCGTCTCGTTCGTCTCGTTCGTCTCGTCTCGTTCGTCTCGTTCGTCTCGTTCGTCTCGTCGTTTCGTTCGTCTCGTCGTCTCGTTCGTCTCATTCGTCTCGTCTCGTTCGTCTCGTTCGTCTCGTTCGTCTCGTCTCGTTCGTCTCGTTCGTCTCGTCTCGTCTCGTTCGTCTCGTTCGTCTCGTTCGTCTCGTCTCGTTCGTCTCGTTCGTCTCGTTCGTCTCGTCTCGTTCGTCTCGTTCGTCTCGTTCGTCTCGTCTCGTTCGTCTCGTTCGTCTCGTTCGTCTCGTTCGTCTCGTCTCGTTCGTCTCGTTCGTCTCGTTCGTCTCGTCTCGTTCGTCTCGTTCGTCTCGTTCGTCTCGTCTCGTTCGTCTCGTTCGTCTCGTCTCGTTCGTCTCGTTGGTCTCGTTCGTCTCGTCTCGTTCGTCTCGTTCGTCTCGTTCGTCTCGTCTCGTTCGTCTCGTCTCGTTCGTCTCGTTCGTCTCATTCGTCTCGTCTCGTTCGTCTCGTTCGTCTCGTCTCGTTCGTCTCGTCTCGTTCGTCTCGTTCGTCTCGTTCGTCTCGTCTCGTTCGTCTCGTTCGTCTCGTCTCGTTCGTCTCGTTCGTCTCGTCTCGTTCGTCTCGTCTCGTTCGTCTCGTTCGTCTCGTCTCGTTCGTCTCGTCTCGTTCGTCTCGTTCGTCTCGTTCGTCTCGTCTCGTTCGTCTCGTCTCGTTCGTCTCGTTCGTCTCGTCTCGTTCGTCTCGTTCGTCTCGTTCGTCTCGTCTCGTTCGTCTCGTTCGTCTCGTTCGTCTCGTCTCGTTCGTCTCGTCTCGTTCGTCTCGTTCGTCTCGTTCGTCTCGTCTCGTTCGTCTCGTCTCGTCTCGTCTCGTTCGTCTCGTTCGTCTCGTCTCGTCTCGTCTCGTTCGTCTCGTTCGTCTCGTCTCTTTCGTCTCGTTCGTCTCGTCTCGTTCGTCTCGTTCGTCTCGTTCGTCTCGTCTCGTTCGTCTCGTCTCTCGTTCGTCTCGTCTCGTTCGTCTCGTTCGTCTCGTCTCGTTCGTCTCGTTCGTCTCGTTCGTCTCGTCTCGTTCGTCTCGTTCGTCTCGTTCGTCTCGTCTCGTTCGTCTCGTTCGTCTCGTTCGTCTCGTCTCGTTCGTCTCGTTCGTCTCGTTCGTCTCGTCTCGTTCGTCTCGTTCGTCTCGTTCGTCTCGTCTCGTTCGTCTCGTTCGTCTCGTCTCGTTCGTCTCGTTCGTCTCGTCTCGTTCGTCTCGTTCGTCTCGTTCGTCTCGTTCGTCTCGTTCGTCTCGTCTCGTCTCGTTCGTCTCGTTCGTCTCGTCTCGTTCGTCTCGTTCGTCTCGTCTCGTTCGTCTCGTTCGTCTCGTTCGTCTCGTCTCGTTCGTCTCGTTCGTCTCGTTCGTCTCGTTCGTCTCGTCTCGTTCGTCTCGTTCGTCTCGTTCGTCTCGT
>NW_026973715.1:500000-520000 GCF_035594125.1 Scylla paramamosain
TGTCTTGTTTGGTAATTAACTTTTCTTTGTTGTTCTCTCTCTCTCTCTCTCTCTCTCTCTCTCTCTCTCTCTCTCTCTCTCTCTCTCTCTCTCTCTCTCTCTCTCTCTCTCTCTCTCTCTCTCTCTCTCTCTCTCTCTCTCTCTCTCTGCTACTTCTGAGATCCCTCCTTGTGCTAGGTGTGAGTTAGATGGTGGCTGGGATGGTATTGGCTAGTAAACGTCATCTGTGGTTTCTCTCAAGCCTGTCATGCTTATTCTGCTGCCAGGAATACTGATTGTGTCTCTCACCTCAGACTATTGGAGTCAGGTAAGAGACAGTGGGCGAAAAGAATTCAAGGATTTGAGAACATGTCTTCCGTTCAGCATTTCAAGGCCTTGAACTTTTATTCACTCAAAGGGAGAAACTATTATGGGTTGATCTTATTATTAAATTTGGAAGATATTTTCATGGACTCTCCCCAATTACTGTTCATCTCAGCCCCCTTGTGTCAGCACTAGAGGCCATCCATACAGTTAATGCAACAGACTTGTTCATCTCAGCTACTTCTATCAGCACTAGAGACCATCCATACAGTTAATGCAACAGACTTGTTCATCTCAGCCACTACTGTCAGCACTAGAGACCATCCATACAGTTAATGCAACAGACTTGTACACCTCGGCCACTGCTGTCAGCACTAGAGGCCGTCCATACAGTTAATGCAGCAGACCTGTTCATCTCAGCCACTTCTGTCAGCATTCCTTATAGTTGTTGTGATGCCAGGCACACATTTTTCTGAGTGATGAGAATCTGGAATTTTCTTGCTAACAGTGTGCCTGAATCTAATTCTGTTGATGGTTTTAGGTACAGTTTGTCCAACTTCTCAGGTGTACATCTGTTTGATTCTTGCTGGTGACATATACGCTGTGCTGCTAGTCAGATTTATTATTTGTCTTGGGCTGATGGCACACTTGCCAGGCAGTTAGATAAGCATGTACAGACTTTGGTGTCATTTTGATAGTGCTGGTGAGCTGACCCCTGAACTGGCCCTGAAGGGGTTCTCTCTTGTGAGACCAGCCAGGTAAAAAATATGTTGAAATGTAGCCACATTTACTGTTCTGAAGTATTTACTATTCTATTCATTTCTTCTCTGTTCACAGGTGCTCTGGAAAATCAATTCAAGGCTAATTATTATTTTTTCTTTATTCATTATCCACAGTTGCCTTGGAAAGTACATTCCTGGCTGAGTGTGGTGCGTGTGCCTGCTACTTGTGTGGTGGTGCTGCTGCTGCGTGAAGCCTCTGCCGTGGGAACCCACCACAAATAGCTAATGGATTCTGTATGATGGGATTAGCAGCAGACAGAATTCCAGTGATGTATTAACATGCCTAGGTTTGGTCCTAAAGGATTGATTTAATGTTGTATTTACTACTCATTTGTCTGTAGTCTATATAGTTTTACTACTACTGGAGTAGTAGTAAAACGGGCTTTTTTTTTTCTTTTTTTATTCAAAATTTTTGTTGCCCCTGGCCAGTGGCCTTCTTACAGGAGAAAAGTAGTAGTAGTAATATTTATTTTTGTATGTGTTTGTGTCTATTATAGTATACTGCACTGTAGGAAAAGTTTTATGAGGAAGATGTGTTAATCTTGACAGTCACTGGATTGAACCTGAAGCACAACTTTCCAGAAACAAGACCTTGCATTTAGTATACAACAAACTAACTTACCAGCTTCCTGTGTTAGCTTAATTCTATCTTGTTTGTATTCTTAATGCTTTGCTTTCTCATTAAAAAAACATTTTCAAAGGCCATACAGATGATCACCAAAATTCTCATGGGGCATTTTCTTTCTCTCTTGCAAAATCCTTGCATTGTCAGTCATGAAAATGCCCCTGGAGACCACAACAACACCACCTGAGTAAAGATAAAGGTGAAAATAATGATAGTGGTTGTGGCAGTGGTGGTGGTGGTGGTGGTGGTGGTGGCTCTGAGGAGAATTAAGTACTAATATCAGAAGGATGTGGTTTTCATGATGCAGAAGAAACCAGATGGAAAAAAGGTGTGTGTGTGTGTGTGTGTGTGTGTGTGTGTGTGTGAGAGAGAGAGAGAGAGAGAGAGAGAGAGAGAGAGAGAGAGAGAGAGAGAGAGAGAGAGAGAGAGAGAGAGAGTGGCTGGGTTAGGGAGAGAGAAGAGAAAGAGAAAGAGGTAAGTGGAGATATGGAGACAAGGGAGAAGGAAGGAAAAGCAGAGGAGTTATGGGAGAGATGGCAGAAAGGGAGGAGGAGGAAGACAAGGAGGGAGGGAGGGTAGATGAGCAGTATGTAAGTGAGTGTGAGTGGAGTCAACATATAAAAGGGAGAGAAATGAACACTCTAAGGAGGGAAGAAATAAAGAATTCATGAAAAGATATTATAGACATATGTAAGGATGAACCAAGGATGTTCTATAGAACAGTAAAATGAAGAATAAGAATGGGTTCAACAAACTGAAAATAAATGGCAAACATGTTGAAGAAGAAGCACAAATTGCAGAGGTTTTGAATGACTTCTTTCAGTGTCTTCACTGGAGAGGGAACATTTGGTAGACCGGTGACGGCAGATGTGAGAGTAGAAGAGTGAGTGAGATTGAGGTAACAGTGGATGAGGTAAGAATAATGATGGAAGACTTGGATGTGAGGAAGGCACAGGGACCTGATGGAGTGTCTGATTGGGTGGTGAAGGAATGCAGAGATCAACCTGCACACATGATTTACAAACTCATCATAACTTCATTAAGGGAAGGAGTGGTGCCCAACATTGGAAAAAAAACAGGTATAGTCCCCATATATAAGAGTGGAAGCAAAGAAGAACCATTTAATTATAGACCAGCATCATTAACAAGTGTAGTGGCAAAATTGTGCCAAAGAATAGTGAAGCAAAGATGGAGTGAATATCTGGAAAAAAGAGAAATATTAACAGACAGACAATTCAGATTTAGGAAAGGAAGGTCATGTATAACAAATTTAAGATGCTTCTACTCCAGTCATAGATATGGTACAAGAAAGAGAAGGATGGGCAGATTGTGTTTATTTTGATAAGGTGCCTCACAGCAGACTGTTGTGGAAATGAGAAATGTCTGGTGGGCTGAGAGGAGCACTCCTACATTGGATCAGTGACTTTCTGAGAGGAAGGGAAATGAGAGCAGTGGTCAAAGATAAAAAGTCATCATGGAGAGAGGTAATTAGTGGTGTTCTGCAGGGTTCAGTACTACCACCAGTCATGTTTGCTACATGTGTGAATGATGTGATGGAAGGGGTGAATAGTTACATGAGTCTATTTGCTGATGATGCAAAATTGATGGGAAAAGTGGAGAGGACAGAGGATTGTGAAGCTCTACAGGGAGATCTGAATGTGATTTGGGATTGGAGTGACACTTGGAAAATGGAGTTTAACATAAAAAAATGTGGAGTGTTGAATGTTTGGGCATAGTTGTGTGATGCCAGTCTTCAGTTATAAATTGGGTAATGAGGAAATAAAAACGAAGAGTGAAGAGAAAGACCTTGGAATTACTGTCATTGATAAGTTGTCCTCAGAGGTACATGTAAGAAGAAAGACGGGGAAACATAAAATCTGGTTAGAAACATAAGAACAACGTTCAACTATCTGGATGAAGAGATGATTAGGGATGTAACTGACAATGATAAGACCTAGTTTGAAATATGCAGCAGTGATGTGGTCTCCCAGCACTAAAAGGGACATAAAGAAATTAGAAAGAATACAATGAGCAGCGACAAAGTTGCCTCTGACCCCTATCAGACTTATCATATGAAGAGAGACTAAAACTAAACCTACCCACCCTTGGAAGAGAAGAGAGAGAGGTGATCTGATGGCCTTATATTGGATTTTGTCAGACTGTGAAAAATTGGACCAGAGTAATTTGGTCGTGAGAGACTTTAGAAGCACGAGAGGACATGAGAAGATGAAGAAGAAGGGTGTGTGTAGGATGATATTAAGAAGAACAGTTTCCTGCAAAGTACTGCAGAAATCTGGAAACACACACACACACACACACACACACACACACACACACACACACACACACACACACACACACACACACACACACACACACACACACACACACACACACACACTTAAAAACATCTGAAAATTTTTACTATAAACTTGTAAATTTGTTCATAATTGTATGACTTCTTATATGTCACCTCTTATGTAACCTGTTATGACCTCTCAGGGACAGCCTTGGGGGCATCCATTATTGGCAGAAGCCCCAGTGTGCTGAGTGACGGGGCGGCATGACCTTGCACATCAGAGGGTCAGGTCAGTGTGTGCTTTGTGCATATTGTGCCTTAGTGTCCTGTCACCTTTCTCTCTCTCTCTCTCTCTCTCTCTCTCTCTCTCTCTCTCTCTCTCTCTCTCTCTCTCTCTCTCTCTCTCTCTCTCTCTCTCTCTCTCTCTCTCTCTCTCTCCTCTCTCTCCTCTCTCTCTCCTCTCCTCTCTCTCTCACTCTCTCTCTCTCTCTCTCTCTCTCTTACACACACACACACACACACACACACACACACACACACACACACACACACACACACACACACACAGAAGATGTTGAAATGGGAGAAGGAATGGGCAGAAAGTAATTATAATTCAAACAAAAAGGAAGGGAGAAGGAAGAAGAGATTTTGCACTAGCTTAGGTACCCCCAAAGACGAATGCATGGACACAAGAGGATAGAATAGATGTAGAAAAAAGGAGGAAGTGAGAAATGGAAAGAATTCAAGGAGGCAAGAAACAAATATATCAGAATCCTTAGAGAAGAAGAAAGGAATTATGAGAAAGATATAGTTAACAAGTACAAAGATGAGCCAAAGTTATTCTTCAGACATGTGAATGGGAAGATGACGTTACATTTGAAGATACACGGTTACAAGCGGAATTAATGAACAAGTGCTTCCAGTCAGTATTCACCAAAGAAAGCAAATTTGAAGGAGAAAGAGCATGGCACAGACACAGTGTGATGAGAGAGATACAGGTGGACGTAAGTGAAATTAAGAACATAATGAAAGATTTGGATGCAAGTAAGGCTCAAGGACCGGATGGAGTGTCCAACTGGATACTTAAGGAATGTTGTGAACAACTGGCAGGGAGTATACACAATACCATAGTATATTCTTTTAAGGAAGGAAAAATCCCTCTAGAATGGAAGAGAGCCAATATTGTGCCCATTTTTAAGAGGTAATAAAGAAGATCCATTGAATTACAGAACTGTTCCTAACAAGTGTAGTGGCAAAAAATAGTGGAAAGAATAGTTAAAAACAGATGGATAGAATATTTAGAAGAAACACAAACATTGACTGACAGACAGTTTGGCTTCAGAAGTGGAAGGTCTTGTGTCACAAATTTAGTGAGCTTTTATGGTAGAGTGATTGATATAATTCAAGAGAGAGAGGGATGGACAGACTGTTTTATTTAGACCTAAAAAAAACATTTGATAAGGTACCACACCAGAGACTGGTATAGAAAATTCAAAATATAAGGGGTTTGCAAGGCAACACACTGAATTGGATTACAGACTTGAGGGACAGGAGAAATGAGAACAGTAATAAAGGGAGAAAAATCAGAATGGTATAGAGTTACAAGTGGAGTACCACAGGGGACAGTCTTAGCCCCTGTAATGTTTCTGGTGTATGTCAACAATATAGTGAATGAGGTTGACAGTTATATAAGTCTGTTTGCAGATGATGCAAAATTATTGAAAAGAGTGGAAAACAATATGGATTGTGAAATATTACAGAAAGATCTAAATAAGATATATAAATGGAGTAAGAAATGGGAAATGGAATTCAATGCAAAGAAATGCAAGGTGATGGAATTAGGAAAAAAGCAAAAGAAGATTGACAAGTTCGTACACCATGGGAGAAGTGGAAATTAAGAAAACCAAACAAGAAAAAGATTTGAGAATTACAATAAGATAATTTATCACCTGAAAAACATGTAAACAAAATAGTTTGGGAAACCTATGAGTTATTAAAAAAGGTGAAAGGGGCATTTGCACACATGGATGAAGAGATGATGAGAAAGTTGATGGAATATGTGATTCATCAACCAAACCCTGGAATATGCCACAATTGTTTGGTCCACCCCATAATAAAAAGGAAATAAGGAAAATTGAAAGGATCCAAAGAACTGCAACCAAATTGGTACCAAGTTTGAGAGATTTAACCTATGAAGAAAGATTAAGGAGATTGAAGCTTCCATCATTACAAGAGAGAAGAGAAAGAGGGAACCTGATTGCTATATACAGAGCTTTAATAGGTAAGGATCAAGTTGACAAAGAAGACTTATTTGTGTGGGACTCAAGAGATACAAGAGGACTTGGAGTAAAATTGAGGAAAAAAGCAAGTAGAAGAGATATCAAGAAATATGGTTTCCCAAATAGAAGCATAGAAATATGGAACAACTTAAATGAAACGGTGATACAAGCAACAAATATTCATGAATTTAAAGTTAAGCTGGATGCTTATAGATATGGAGACAGGACAGCACGAGCATACCTCTTTTCCTGTAAAACATAGCTAGGTAAATGCACATTTCCTGTCACTACTGGCCCTAGGTATGGTAAAGGAAATGTCATGAGTCATACTACTACTACTGCTACTACTGTTACTACTACTACTACTACTGCTACTGCTACTACTACTACTACTACTACTACTACTACTACTACTACTACTACTACTACTACTACTACTATTACCACTAGTACTACTGCTACTACTGCTACTGCTACTACTACTACTACTACTACTACTACTACTACTACTACTAATAATAATAATAATAATAATAATACTAATACTACCACCACCACCACCACCACCACCACCACCACACCACCACCACCACCACCACCACCACCACTACTACTACTACTACTACTACTACTACTACTACTACTACTACTACTACTACTACTACTACTACTACTACTACTACTACTACCACCACCACCACCACCACCAACACCACCAACACCATCAACACTACTACTACTACTGCTACTACTACTACTACTACTACTACTACTACTACTACTACTACTACTACTACTACTACTACTACACTACTACTACTACTACTACTACTACTATTACTATTACTACTACTACTACCACTACCACTACTACTACTACTACTACTACTACTACTACTACTACTACTACTACTACTACTACTACTGCTTCTAGTAGTAGGTAGTAACACAGCAACTACTGCTACTACTACTACTACTACTACTACTACTACTACTACTACTACTACTACTACTACTACTACTACTACTACTACTACTACTACTACTACTACTACTACTACTACCCCTTCTACTATCACTGTTACTACCACCACCCACCACTATCACCACTAAATCAGTATTTATTATTTGTCTTCTTGTCTACCACCACCACCACCACCACCACCACCACTAAGGCACAATCTCCCCTGCAGGCTTCAGTGAGGAGCAGTTCAGCTACTTCAATCCCTCAAAAGGCAATTAGGTGTTCTTGGTGAATAAGGAGGAGGAGATTGAATGCAGAGTGATTGCCTACCTGACCACCAAGGATAGGATTGCCTGCGCCAGTGGGTGAGTTGTGGTGAGTTGCTGGCTGGCGGGTCATAACAATTTGTGGGTGAGTGCCAAAAGATTATTATGCCAACATGGTGAATAATGTAGGAAGTGTATATACTTCTAAAGCACAATTTCCTATGTTTTGTTCTTATTCTCTACCACCACCACCACCACTACCACCACCAATAATAAAACAGTACCTCTTCTTTCTCTTTTTGTCTTTTTGTGTCCCTAGTAATTGTAATCTTGGCACCTACTCATGTCTTACATTCTTTTCATTTATTTCTTCTACTGGAGAGTCTTGGAAGGCAGTGGGGAGTTTGGGGAGCTAATAGGGAGTTTGGGAAGGCAATGGGGAGTTTGGGAAGGCAGTGGAGAGTCTTGGAAAACAGTGGGGAGTTTGGGGAGGGTGTGGGGAGTTTGGGAAGGCAATGGGGGGTTTGGCAAGTCAGTGGAGAGTTTGGGAAGGCAAGTGGGGAGTTTGGGGAAGCAGTGGGGAAGTTTGGGAAGGCACTGGGAGTTGACTGGAGTTTTTAAGACAGACAGACAGACAGACAGAGAGAGAGAGAGAGAGAGAGAGAGAGAGAGAGAGAGAGAGAGAGAGATTATAAATAAAGACATGCACAGAAGCTGATAAACAGGGGCAATAATGCATAAAGAGACTCCACAACAAGATATCAAAATATTATATCCATGAACAGCACCCACCTACATTCACTCACTAACCAGGCTGATCTGTACTGTACTTCTGTGTATGGCAATGAACTGCAGTAAATATGAACCAGTATTTTTTCTGTCATTCTTGTTCTCTTTCACCTCAGGCAGTGCAGTGCAGACTCCAAGGCTCCCCGAGTGTACAGCATTGTTGTGTGTGTGGATGGGGTGTGTGTGCCAGACCCCTCACACTCTGTACTGGTAGGTTGGGAGAGAGAGAGAGAGAGAGAGAGAGAGAGAGAGAGAGAGAGAGAGAGAGAGAGAGAGAGAGAGAGAGAGAGAGAGAGAGAGAGAGAATCATTACCTGTACATTTGTGTCACATGTATATTTTAGCTATATAAAGTGATTAAGTCCGTGGTGTGTGTGTGTGTGTGTGTGTGTGTGTGTGTGTGTGTGTGTGTGGTGTGTGTGTGGTGTGTGTGTGTGTGTGTGTGTGAATCATTTACTCACTGACACAAGCCCTTCCAGAGACATTTTTCCTTCATTCAAATAAGCCGTAGTAATTTCATTTCACTAAGCTAAAATAAAAAATAGTAAAACATGAAATAATCTCCAGCATCCATCCCTTCTTTGAACTTTAAGTGGTATGTGTCCTTTGAAAATACCATTAACTTGTATCTCTTTATTCAGCTTGGGCAGCTACAACAGCCAGATTTGTACACCAACTCTTTCCTTCTCTCATCTCTTTCTCTCTCAGCATTCGTCTCCCCACGTATCTCTTCTCTTCCTCCTCTCATCTCTCTCTCTCTCTCTCTCTCTCTCTCTCTCCTCTCTCTCTCTCTCTCTCTCTCTCTCTCCTCTCTCTCTCCTCTCTCTCTCTCTCTCTCTCTCCTCTCTCTCTCTCCTCTCTCTCTCTCTCTCTCTCTCTCTCTCTCTCTCTCTCTCTCTCTCTCTCTCTCTCTCTCTCTCTCTCTCTCTCTCTCTCTCTCTCTCTCCAGCACCATTCCCTTCTCCCATTCATTAGAGGTCATCCCCTTACACCCAGAGCATGTATTGCACTCATACACATCTCCTCCTCCCTTTCTCTCCCAGTTCTACATGTTTCTCTTATCTCCCTGCATTGTGTCACTCTCCTCCCTAGTATGGCTGGGCAAGGTCACCTACCATTGAGACAGTAGCTCCTCATTGGTCATTGCCAGGCTCTCTTTTCGATCTTCATGGCAGTTTCCACAACAGCAAACACTGCAAGCTTGACCACTGATTTTGTCTCCAATGAAGCTAAGAGTGGGAGTGTTCTTACCAAGTATGTGTTGTGTTTTGGAGTTTTTAGTTTAGTATTAGTCACTGTCCTTCCTTAATCTGTTACTGGAATCATGAAAACACCCTTGCAAACCCATAAACAATGTCCGCTAAAACCTGTTAAAGTATCATTAACTCTTTTACTTGAATTACAGAGACTAACCCTTTTACTTGAATCACAGAGACATACTTGCAAACCCTAACAACATCCACTGAAACTTGTTAAACTGTCACTAGCATTATTAAACCATTACTTGATCATAAAAACACCCTTGAAAACCCTGGTAACATCCATTAAAGTCTGTTAACCTATTACTAACCTTATTAAACCATTACTTGAATCATGTAAATGCCCTTGAAAACCCTGATAACATCCACTAAAGCCTTTTAAATTACCACTCCAGTCAGGGGAGCTCCAAACACTATTAGAGCCTGTTAATAAAGAAAAAGGCACTGGAATATTGGGGAATGCACATTTCAAGCTGTAGCCCTTACCTCACATCCTTAACTCTCATAACAGGGCCTTTGTTGGACGGCGTCCCCTGTGCATATAGTGGACGACAACCTGGAGCTCTGTGACACACTGACAAGGGAGAAGGTTACTTGTCGCTCCAAGGGTAAGCTGGTCGGCCCCATGAATGCCACTGTCTGTGTTACTGGAAGAGGCGCGTCTGAAGTGACCAAGATAGGAATGTACGTGGACTCCCAGGACAGGCTGTACCCAGTTCCTCACATATGCTGGTGTGTACATATAGTGTGCCTGCACGTGTATGCATGTGAATCTAGTCTTATGTTGCCTAAACCAGTGTAACCTGACTTTATCCTGACTATTGGAAATAACTGTATAGGAATTAAGCTTGTAATGCCCTGTGTTTTAGCAGTAGATTGTTGTGTTTTTCTTAGTTTTTACAGGGTGTCCTGCAAGTTTAGGTACACTAGGTATGATAGTTCAAGTAATTCTAAGTTGAAACATACCCCATACACATATGCTGTGTTTTGTTTTATTTTGTGAGAAATTAATGTGTAGCTAAGTTGTGAGTTGCGGGAGCCGCTTGCCTGGGTGTGCCTCCGCCTCCTTCCTCCCCTCCTTGGCTCGCTACGTACTCGCGTGGTGCTGCGTAGCATTAAGTGATACATTTTTGTGTACATTGTATGCAGTCAGATCCTTACAGGAAATAGCAAATGACAGATTAAATTTAGTGAAGAAAATGTGCAGGTGAGATCAAGGAGAAGATCAAGGAGAGCCTGGCAGTGACTGAGTATGCCAAGCCATCCAGTGACATTGGTGCTGAGTGGTGTGTCCAGCAGTGCGGTGCAGTACACAGTGTTTGAAATGCAGCTGTCCTTTACTGTGCTGGATACAGAGGTGTGTGTGTAGTTGTAGTATACAGGGGCCTAAGCTACACACCTCTGGTTCTGTCTCCTTTATTCATCCATCAGTTTATGTACATTTCTTGCCTCTCTCACCTTTGTTTTTCTACTTGTGATATACAGGGGCTGGGCTACATTCCTTATCCCACCTCTGTATTCATTCAGTCCTTGTGTGTATGTGTGTGTGTGTGTGTGTGTATGTGTGTGTGTGTGTGTATATGTGTGTCGTGTGTGTGTGTGTGTGTGTGTGTGTGTGTGTGTGGTGTGTGTGTGTGTGTTACCTAGTTGTATTTACCTAGTTGTGAAATACAGGACGAGCCACACTAGGCTCGTGCCGTCCCATCTCCATATCGATTTTTATTTAGATTTTCTTTAAATTTATGAATTGTCTTTGCACACACAGTCTCATCTTTAAGTTCATTCCACACTGTTATACTTCTGTGTGGGGAAGCTATGTTTCTTGATGTCTCTTCTGCAAATACTCCTTTTCAGTCTCCTTCCATGTCTTCTTGTGTCTCTCGTATCTGGTATCAAGAGGTCTTCTCTGTCCAACTTTTCCATTCTTTCCAGTATTTTATATATAGCTATCAAATCACCCTCTCTCCCTCTTTTTTTCTAGTGTAGTCAGGCCCAATCTCTTCAACCTTTCCTCATAACTATACTCTCTTAAGCTTGCAGGGATTTTAGTTGCAGCTCTCTGAATTCTTTCTAACTTTCTTGTATCCTTTTTCAAACTTCGACAACACTGATGCTGTGTACTCCAATCTCGGACATATCATCGTTGGTATCATTTTTTTTTTATCATATCTTCATCAATATAGGAGAATGCTATCTTGATGTTTTTCAGCAGTTTATATGTTTCTCCTATAATTTTTGTTTATGTGCTTCCCAAATGATAAATTATCAGTAATAATTACTCCTAGGTCTTTTTCTTCTGATCTTATAGAGATTTCCTCATTCCCTAAGTAATAGTTGCCAATTGGTCTTTTCGCACTTTTTCCAAACCTCATCACACTACATTTTTTAGCATTAAACTCCATGTTCCACCTCATTAACCCTTCATTAATCTTAATTAAGTCCTGATTTAAAGCATTGCAATCCTCTTCATTTGTTACTTTCCTCATAATCTTAGCATCATGAGTGAAAAGGTTCATGTAACTTTCTACACCTTCTGTCACTTCGTTTACATAAACTGTGAAACAAAATATGTGCAAGTACTGAACCTTGTTGGACTCCACTTGTTACCATTCTCCAGTTCAACCTGCTGCCTTTAATTGCTGTCCTCATTTCTCTGTTTGTCAAAAAGTCAGTCATCCACTTTAACAGTGATCCACCGAGTCCCTCAGTTTTTCCAATTTCCATATTAGTCTTCTGTGTGGAACTTTATGGAATGCTTTTCTCAGATCTAAGTATATGCAGTCGGCCCATCCATCTCTCCCTGGCACTATATCTATTACTCTTGAGTAGAAACTTATCAGATTTGTAAACACAAGATCTTCCTTTTCTGAAACCAAACTGTTTCTCTGTTATCACCTTGTTGTCTTCTAGGTATTTCACCCATCTGTTCTTGATAATCTTTTCACAAATCTTCACCACCACACTTGTGAACAGTACAGGTCTATAATTTAATGGATCCTTCTTTGCTTCCAGTCTTGTGAATTGGGGTAATATCCGCCCATTTCCAATCTATGAGTACTCTACCTTTTACCAGGGTGGTGCTAATTATATTTGTGCAAACGCTGAGACTAATTGTGAACTACACTCTTTAAAAAATCCAACTGGAGACACCATCAGGACCCATTGCTTTCCTTACATCCAGGTCTTCCAACATATTCTTTACTTCATCTACTGATGTTTTAATCTCCTTTAGGTTGGTCCCTTTTTCTAATGCTGTCCTCTCATCTCTGAAATCATTTTCCTTAGCAGACACAGAGTGGAAGTATCTGTTAAACACTTCAGCTACCTCTTCTGGGTTATCCACTGTCTCTTCTCCCAGCTTTTACTGTGCTTTATTTCATCTTTATTCTTTAATTTTCCATTAATGAATTTATAAAATAATTTTGGTTGGTCTTTACATTTCTCCACAACATTCCTTTCCAAATTTTTCTGCTCATCTCTGTGAGTTTTGACATATTCGTTCCTCTTCCTTATATAATTGTTCCACAGGTCCAGTCTCCTGTTTTTCTTCCACTTGTTCCATGCTTTTTCTCTCCAATCTAGCTGTTGCACATCTGTTGTACCAATCCTTTTTGAAAAGGTTCTCTGTTGATCTTTTGGGTACCCATTTCTCTACTCCCTTATTATGAATGTCCAGGAAAGCTGTCCACTTTTCCTATGTTCCAATTCACTTCACTGAAATACTTCCTAAGTTGTCCAAAGTTAGTCTTGCTGTAGTTTAGCCATTCTCTTCTGTGGTCCTCTTTTCTTATACTGAGGTTATTATCCATAGCTGTGAACTGAATCAGCACATGATCACTTTTTCCTATTGGGTTTATGTATTTAAGGTCTTCTACTATTTCTTGTTTCTTGGTGGAAATTAGATCAAGCCTTGAAGGTGCTTCATCTTCATCTAAATCTTGTGTCATCTGTAACCCATTGTGTCAGGAAATTTTCAATAGCCAGGTCTAGTAGCTTGTTCCTCCCATGATGGCTCACTGCCTTCCGTGGTCCAATTCTCCCTAGATATCTCTTTACAGTTAAAGTCCCCCATCAGGAGTATATCAGCATTTTCCTCAAAATAACTCTGCCAAATGTGTCCTTGTGTCCTCAAGCATTTTGTTTTATTCATCCTCTCTCCAAGAGTTGGAATAGGGGAGAACATAAGTCACCACAATGTTACAGTATCTTACAGTATTCTGTCTGAAGTTTATTTTCAATACTTCTGCCTCCTCCACCCCATATGTGACAGATTCCACTAATAAATCCTTCCTAATTAGAAGCATCACACCTCCTCCCTTGTTTATTTTTTTCTATTTCTCATCCAGAGGTTATATTTTCCTTCACCAATATTTGATATATCCCTTCACTTGCCAATTTAATTTCAACAATTCCCATGATGTCCGGTTTCTCCTCTTTTAATTTCTTTGATCTCTCCAGTGAGCTCTTTTTCTTCTTGTAATGTCCCCACTAATTTTTCCACAACATATCTTTTCCTTCTTTTCTCTTTCAGTCCACTGAGGTGTATACTCTTCCTTCAGACCGAATACCACAAGTTTTTTTTCTTATCCTCAGTTTCTCTCACCAAGTTTTCTTTCTGTTTTATAACTTGAACAACTTTTTCTGTTAGCTTTGTGTTGTTTTGCCTTTGTTTGTTCCTCCACAATTTCCCTAAAATCAGTCTTTTCTTCCTCTTGTTCTTTCTTCCAATATTCCTGTTTTACGTTTAACTCTTCCACTTTCCCTTCATATTCCATTGCTTTTTTTTCTTATAACGTTTGTTTTTTTACGAGTATGTAGATCGTCGTATGACACCTTTCCACACCCCCCTTCCTTGGTGATCAAAGTCTCAACCATCTTTTCCATCTTCTCAAGTCTATCCTTCATTTCCTTCATTTCAGTTTCCACTGTGATAATTTTCCTTCTCATCATTGCTTTCCCGACCCTTCAGTTCTCTTTCCCAAATCCTGAGAAGTCTCTCTGTCTTCCCTTCAGGACGATCCCCGTTGGGGTAAACATGATAGTGGGGACCGAAGAAGTCCCCCTCTTCACTGCTCATTATAACAATTTAACTGCTTTCTGCAAAACACTTTTGGAGATGGGACAGCAATAAGTAGAGCCAGTGTAGAACTCTCAGACTGGTATTTCTACTAGGGCAGCTCTCAGCGACGTAGAGGGCTGGATTTTTAGCGTGTGTGTTGTGTGTGTGTGTGTGTGTGTGTGTGTGAGTGTGTGTGTGTGTGTGTTGTGTGTGTGTGTGTGTGTGTTTAGTAAACCTTCAGGCCTTTTGGGTTCCCATGAAAGGACTCAAAGATGCACCAATAATTTCTCCTCTCTCTCTCCTCTCTCTCTCTCTCTCTCTCTCTCTCTCTCTCTCTCTCTCTCTCTCTCTCTCTCTCTCTCTCTCTCTCTCTCTCTCTCTCTCTCTCTCTCTCTCTCTCTCTCTCTCTCTCTCTCTCTCTCTCTCTCTCTCTCTGAGTCCATTCCATTCATCCACCACTATTTAAAAACCAATTCCTTCCTATCTCTTTTAAATTTAACTTAATCAGGGTACATTAATGGTGTCTCTAGGGATTAGCCTGACAGGATTACTGAGGGAAATACAAGTCTGACGTGCCAAAAAAGGAGAGAAAAGGATCTCAGCTTTACCAAGATACAATTACTATTGGAGTCACATAAGTGATCTAATAGTTGGTCTTCTTTTGGTCTCTCCTCAGCACATAAGTAATCTAATAACTGGTCTTCTTTTGGTCTCCCCTCAGTGCATAAGTGATGTAATAGTTGGTCTTCTTTTTGGCCTCCCCTCAGCTTGACACAGACGAGTGCAGCAATGGTCCTGCAGCAGCCCAGCATAGTGCAGGCCAGACAGCCCACTGCCATCACTGTTCACTTTGTTGACAAGGGCTCTGGCTTGGTGCTTAATGGCCTGGCTTTCAAGGTGAGGAGACAGACAGGCATGATTGACTTAAATGTTGTATATAAAGAGTAATAAAATGATATAATCTTTGTTAACATGATGTGAGGAAGTGAGGAGGACAGACAGGAATGATTTTTTTTTTTTTTTATAGAGTAATAAAACAATATAATTTCTGTTATTGTTCAGTTTGTTGACAAAGATTCTGGATTGTAGTTTGATGGCAAGGCATTGAAGGTGAGGAGATGACAAAATCAAGTTAAATTTTTTTTGGATAGCGTAATAAAACTATTAATTCTGTTATCAAGAGGCATTCAGTTTGTTGACAAGGACTCTGGCCCAGTGCTTGGATGGCAAGACTTTAAAGGTGGGGTAGACAGGAATAATCGAGTCAAGTTTATTTTTTGCATACATGCATGAAGTAATAAAACAATATTATTTCTGTTATCATGATACATTCATTCAGTTTGTTTACAAAAATTCTGGCTTAATGTTTGATGGTGAGGCTTTCAAGGTGAAATTACTAAGTTAATTAAGGGACTGTAATTAACTTTTTTTAAATGAAAATGTGTGCAAAAAGCAACATTGGTCTGTGCACACTGAAAAATCATCCAGCACTTTGGCAACAATCTGCCAAAGTTTGAGCTGTGTGTCTGAGACATAGCTTGTTTACACTCAGGCTTTAGATTACACCTTGTGGTACTCCTTATGTTTTGCTGTTTTTCATATACTGTATCTGTTCTTTTTGTGTGTGCATGATTTTTGGAGACTTTTTTCAGATGTGTGGCATGTTACCCCTAAGTGGTGGGAGGGGAGGGAGTGGGATAGTAATTACTGGATAATGAGTCAGTACTTAGTTGGCCTAAGGTGAGGCCAGGGCATGTATGTACTGCCACGCTGGTGCCAGACCATCCACACGACTCATAAAATTTATGAGAGGAATTGTGTTACTATCTTCTGTGAAGACCATAACCATAGCAGAGTCTTGTAAGTACAGTTACTAGGGTGCTGTAGGGAGGTCCACAACACTGTTCCTTCCCACCAGAGACCAATGGGCCTAAGAGTGTGAGTGATGTGTGTGTGAGTGAGTGGTGCTTTGTCTGGGGTTGGTGGCCTGGTGTATAGATAAGTAGATAGATGAAGGGAGTAAAATCATACCTTCTCTGTTATCCTTCCATAAGAAAGCACAGAAGTTGAGAGAAATTGCATCTGTACTGTATTTTTTTCCTGAGCCTCTTCTCTCTCCTCCTCAGGGCCAGACATTTGTGGGCAAACTGCTGGCAAAGACTGCTGAGGGACACTTTGAGGTTATCCAGAGGTATGCCAAGTAAGAAACAGAAGAGAATGTTACAAGGAGGAGGCAGCAGGCACCTGCCAAAATGATAATTACTCCCAGTGAGGTCTAAAGCACTGGATGATGGGGTGCTGTGAACTTATCATTAAATGCAGCTGTGACCTCACTGAATGTTTCCCTTAGTGTCTCACAACACAAGGGAGCAGTCACAGCCTGCCCTCTAAAAACAACTTTCTTCCTTCATACAAAACTACAAGCACCTAATTACACACACACTCTTCACTCAATTGTCATGGCGACTCCTACACCAGCCTCAGAGTCACCATCGGGGGAGGGGACCACAAATGTCCCCAGATCAGACTGCTCTTCTGGTATCGACCATAAGTGTCTTGACACCTCCCTCAACTTTTTCTTCATTAACTCCTGCAACATTCGCAGTCTTGGATTTAATTTTCAGTCTGTAAAACACCATCTCTCCTCTACTAAACCTCATTTTCTTTTCCTCACTGAAACACAGGTGTCTAAGGTAACTGACATTAGCCCCATTTCTGTTCTCTCCTACTTTCTCTATCCTCATTTTCAATCCAAAGCTGGATGTTGCATTTATGTGTGCAACAACTTAACCTGCTCTCTTGCCCATGCTCTTGAATCTTCCAAGTTTTCCACCATCTGGCTACGACTACAGAGTCACTCTCAAACTAAATGTATTTGTGCTGTATAGCTCTCACTTAACTCCTCTGACTATAAGAAATTCTTTGACTACTTTCAAAGTGGAGCACATTCTGACTCTTCCCTTTTGTGGAGGTCTCCATTCTTGGAGATTTCAATGTTCACCACCAGCTTTGGCTTTCCTTTTCATCTCCCTTCACTGACCATCCTGGTGAACTAGCCTTCAACTTTGGTATCCTCCACGACCTAGAGCAATTGGTGCAACATTCTACTCATAATCCTAACTGTTTTGGAGATACGCCCAACATTATTAACCTTTTCCTAATCTCTAAACCTTCTGATTATACTGTCACCCTCTCTTCTCTGTTGGGCTCCTCCAATCACAATCTCATATCTGTATCTTGTCCTATCACTCCAATCCCTCCTCAGCATCCCCATAAGTAGAAGTGCCTCTAGCATTTTGTCTCAGCTAGCTACAGGGACCTGAGGAGGTATTTTGCTGATTTTCCTTGGAATGACTACTGCTTCCGTGTCAGAGACCTGTCTCTGTGTGCAGAGTACATAACAGAGGTAATAGTGTCTGGCATGGAGATGTACATTCCTCACTCTTTACCTTCCAAACCTTGGTTTAACACAGCTTGTTCTTGTGCTATACATGATAGAGAGGTAGCCTACAAAAGGTACTTGAGCCTTCCATCACCAGAATCTCATTCACATTATATTTCTGCCCGGAACCATGCTAAGTCTGTTCTTCAACTAGCCAAAAACTACTTCATTAATAGAAAGTGTCAAAATCTTTCAAGATCTAACTCCCCTTGTGACTTCTGGCACCTAGCCAAAAACATCTTCAATAATTTTGCCTCTCCTTCTTTTCCTCCTTTATATCAACCAGATGGCACCACTGCTATCACATCTATCTCTAAACCTGAACTCTTCACTCAAACCTTTGCTTAAAACTCTGCCTTGGATGATTCATGGCTTGTTCCTCCCTCTCCTCCACTCTCTGACTACTTCATGCTACTTATTAAAATTCTTCACAATGATGTTTTCCATGCCTTTGCTGGCCTAAACCCTCAGAAGGCTTATGGACCTGATGGGGTCCCTCATATTGTTCTCCGAAACTGTGCCTCTGTGCTTGCACCTTGCTTAGTCAAACTCTTTCATTTCTGTCTGTCAACATCTACCTTTCCTTCTTGCTGGAAGTTTGCCTACATTCAGCCTGTTCCTAAAAAGGGTGACTTCAAATCCCTCAAACTACCATCCTATTGCTTTAATTTCCTGCCTATTTAAAGTTTTTGAATCTATCCTCAACAGGAAGATTCTTAAACATCTATCACTTCACAACCTTCTATCTGATCGCCAGTATGGGTTCCATCAAGGCCGCTCTCCTGGTGATCTTCTGGCTTTCCTTACTGAGTTTTGGTCATCCTCTTTTAAAGATTTTGGAGAGACTTTTGTTGTTGCCTTGGACATATCAAAAGCTTTTAATAGAGTTTGGCACAAAGCTTTGATTTCCAAATTATCCCCTCCTACAGCTTCTATCCTTCTCTCTGTAACTTCATCTCAAGTTTCCATTCTGACCATTCTATTGCTGCTTTGGTAGATGGTCACTGTTCTTCCCTTAAATCTATTAACAGTGGTGTTCCTCAGGGTTCTGTCCTGTTACCCACTCTCTTCTTCAGTGGCGGCTCATCAATAGGGACTGCGAGACTGCATCCCCCCCAGTGGATTTCTAGGATTCACGAAAATAATGTTAATTTATTTATGTTTGACTATCATTCACATGAAAACACCAATTCTCACATGTTTATATGAAAAAAAAAATACTGCAAAACAATGAAGAAGTACGGAAATTATTTACTATTTAATGATACGAAAGCGGGGAGAAATGGGGGAGCCTTCCCGGGTGGAATGGCGAGTGTGGACTGCGTCCACACTCACACACTGTGAGTGTTCTTGCGTCGGTCTTATTTTCAATCGTGTTTTTCAATTTGTCAGGGATGATTTTAAAATATTATTAATCAGTGATGGCTTGTGCTCAATCTTGATTATCATAGATGGTGTAAAATCACAGAAACATCATATAAAATAGTTTTTTTTCTTTTCCCATGTAGGCCTAGCAGTATTTTGCAAAATGGCGCAAGAAGCAAAGATGGTTTCTGCATTGAAAGAACTCGCACTTGCCATGATTTCAATAGAGAAGATTTCTATGAATAATATGCCAGGTTTAAATGAAAAAGTTATTGATCTGTTTGCACAAAACAGGAACAGGAGAATGGACTTCCTTTTCAAATAGCCTAAGCCACCACTAAGGAAGTCAAGCATTTACTGTTAGGATAAGACCTAAAGAATTAAATAATTATCTATCTATCTTTATAATCTATCAATCAGTTGTATGTTAAACAATAACAATAAAAGCATTTAAGATTTTATTTGAATGTGAGACAGCCCCCCAATCAGTAACAGTCACGAGCCACCACTGCTCTTCTTTTTATTCTCCAATGACCTAAACCAAACTTCTTGTCTTATCCACTCCTACG
>NW_026973715.1:522500-545000 GCF_035594125.1 Scylla paramamosain
AACTCTTTGTTGTATCCCCTCAATATCCAGCCTTTGTTTGTCCCTGCAATAATGGATCTTTTCTGTGTATTTCCTCCAGGATCTATTTACCCAAGAACAACTTGTCAACAATTCCTGTAGATGTCATCATCAGTGAGGTCAGTGTTAGATACCAACTTGCTGCTCAGGTGTCTGTTGTACCTGCTGGCTGGCATCTCCACTTTGTCTCTCCTGGTAACCAATTCTGTATGTGTATGTGTATCTATTAATTTATTTCTGTGTGTATTATGTCTGTCTATCTGTGTGAATGTGGAGAGTTTGGGGTGAATGTCGCTTGATACCTGATGGGGATGGATTGCTGTGTGCCTCTCAGTGAAGCAGCCTGTCAGTCCAGATGGCATTTGACAGCTGTTTCTCACTCCACATATTTACACGAAGGTGCTGACAGATTAGCAGCAGGGGTGGGAACTGCAGTGGCTGTAACTCATATGACTTCACTGGTACCAATCCAGACCACCTGGCTTCCCCAGGGACAGGCTTGTGTCACCCTGATCTTACCTCTACCTATACATCTACCACTGCACTACATTTGGAATCTGGTTGAGTACATGTACTCAGACCCGAGCCTGATGTGTGTGTGTGTGTGTGTGTGTGTCTTTGTCTATCTGTTGAAATCAAGTCACTGTTGTGTCTTGGAGGGAATAAGAGTGTGTATGTGACTATCTATTTCTGTCTTTATCCGTCTATCTATCTATCTATCTATTTGTGTTTAAATAAAGTTGTTGGTAGCATCTGAGGGAATAAGAGGAGTGTGAGCTCAGTATGATGTGCAAGGAGTTTATGGATGTTTTAACATTTTGTAATATAGTATTTATTAGTGTGCATATCTTTTTTTGCATGCAAGATTTTAATACCTTACTTTACCATTTTGTCTGCATCTAACATACAGTCTCTCTCTCTCTCTCTCTCTCTCTCTCTCTCTCTCTCTCTCTCTCTCTCTCTCTCTCTCTCTCTCTCTCTCTCTCTCTCTCTCTCTCTCTCTCTCTCTCTCTCTCTCTTCACCAATTCTCCTTACAGGCTTGGTGGTGTTTCCTGAAAATTTGGATATCCAGGAGAACTCTGTCACCAAGAACGTGCAAATGAATGTCATTGGGTGGCTGACGGCAGCTCCTCAAGTGAACCCAGAGGTGAGGGAGGCTGTCACTGGGTCTTGGAGGGAGCAGGAAGCAGGGGTTAGAGTGAAGATGTTTAGAAAAGAGGGATGCAGCACTGTGGTTGTGAAGAGTAGCCATTATTTTCATTTTAAAGGCATTTTTAAGCTATTTGGCTTGTAGTGCAGTGGTCACTGAGACTATTCCTTTCCACTGGGGACCCAAAATAAGAATAAAGACAGACTTCATATTCTGAGTGTTAATGGAAGTAAGAATAATAATCAGAAATAGCAACCATTATCACTATCCTCAGTTTCTTCATGTCAAGCCTGATAAAGTTAGATTTAAAAAAGAAATAGGAAGGAACTGGTTCTCAGATTGAGTGATAGATGAATGAAATAAGACTCAGTAGTTAGGTTAGTGCTGAGTCATTAGGGAGCTTTAAAAGATTAGACAAATTTATGCATGAGGATGATAGTGAAAATAGGTAAGCACATTTCATGCAGGGATTGCCATGTGTAGACCAGACGGCTTCTTGCAGTTTCCCTTGTGTTCTTACAATTATTATACCACTGATATGATGCCACAACACAATGGTAATGGTGGTGATGGTGTGTTCCCGAGTGATGCAGGTGATAATGGGGCTTGATATGAGTGTCGAGGGCATGGAGGGTCCCATCACCTTTGCTCCTGTGACCTCTGGCTCTTCTAAAAAGGGAGTTGCATCCTTCACGGTATTTTTGTCTGATGGTGTGTAGTAGTAAGGATTATCCAAGATTGGAGAAGTGTCTTGGGACCTTCCTCATGAAAAAATTTGTCATAAGGAAAAGAAAATACAGAAGCAGGCAGGGAGTTCCAGAGTTTACTGGTGAAAAGGATGAAAAATTGTTAATAATGGTGAATTCTTGTATTGGAGAGGTGGACCACCACCATCACCACTACTTATTCTCCACAGATCACTGGGCTAAAGTAAAGCATGATGGGTGCCTTGGAGAAGCTATACCTTGAGTTGAAGGCTGCAGTCACCATCAGGAAAGAGCAAAGCTGCAACAAGTCATCCAAGTACTTTGTCAAGAAGGTTTATGTTTATTTTGTCAAGAAGGTTTATGTTGAAGGCAACCTCCTGCACTGCTCTCAGGAGAGCAATGGGACTCATGACCGCCTCCAAGACCCACAGAGGATTGGAAGGCATAAATTCAATCTTGGATAACTATTGACATTTAAAACTGGTGACTCCACTTGTCAGATTGTAGGTGGGAAAGTTTAAAGGGTTAATTGATGGGAACATTGTTGATCTTAATTCTTTTTTGGTAAAGTACTGTAAATCACATGCATGTGAAATTTCAAATGGATGAAATAGCATGAATGGTATTGTAGTTGAATTGTTCTTTGTAGCTGGAAAAAAAATTAGGGTTGATTGATGGGGAAACTATTGTTCAAAATCCTTTTATTGTAAACTAGATCATGTACATAGTTGTTTAATTTTTTTGGAAGTGAAATAACATGAATGATATTGTAGTTGTTTGTGTTGTACTATGGGTAAACCACTGGAAAAAGTGTAGTAGTTATGAACAAAATTGGATTAACTAAACATCACTGAGGTTGTAGTTGTGAAATTTTGTAAATTAATGTAAACAATGAAATACTTACTTAATCTTATATTATTAGGAGTCATTGGAAATTAGCTAAAATAAACACCATTATATCATCATAACCCTATAATGACTAACCAACTTCGCCATGAGAGGATAGTTTTAACACAAACAGTGCACAGCTTTGCCAAATGTTGTCATAAATCTGTGTTGGAAATATAGTCTTCATCAAGCATTATTGTTGTGTAAGTTATCATTGCTGTCATGTGTTGTTTTAAGGAGACACTGATTTTGCAGTTTTTTTTTTTTTTTCACACCTATTCAGAAGTTTAAAAATCTTTCAGTTTTCTGTGCATGTGTTCTAGTATCCTCTGCATTCTTTCTTGTCATTCTTTCACACTCAGAGCTAAATGCATTGAACTAACATTCCCATTTCTATTATACAGCAATTCATGAAATTAACACCAGAGCAGTTTGGTATGTTATGGAAACTGAGAGAGAGAGAGAGTCCTTTTTTTCCTCTTCTCTCTCATGTCATGGCCCAGGACAGGGTGACGTCCTTGGAACATTGTCATTTGCATTCCTTAATCACAGACAAATGTGCCTCCTCACTCACTCCTCCATGCTGGAGAAAATAATTGCATTAATGAACATGTCTTGCACTTTATCATTACTTTTTATTATTATTATTATTATTATTATTATTATTATTACTACATTTACAGTAGTCCCTCACTGTTAGCAGTGAAATTTGTCAAATGTGAATAGTACTATAAATGGGAAAATTATACATTAGTCTTTGGCAAGGCCTGGGTTCACCCTTTTGACTTGCATTTGAAAGCAAAGACATTATACATTAACATTATACATTATACATGAAACATTAACAGCAATATAGAATACAATAGATAATAGATGACAGATGTTATTTACCTTTAATTATTTATAGTTAAGCCTGGTGAGAGGATCGAGTGTGGTAATTGTGTAGGTGCACTATTAATATTTGGCACCCAAACCAGTGTCATCCATATCCAAGTGTCCATGCCCTTCTGGCTCCCTCAACCCTCCATCACTTGTAGAGGCTGCACTCCTGGGGACAAACACCAAAGATGTGGTTAATTGCTGCAAAAAAACAGTAAGATGGCTGTTGGGAGGTTACCAAAAATCAAACAATGCACATGGACGACAAACTGGATCAACACCATTCTGTTACGTCAGCAAGTGGTGCACCAAAAGTGGATCTGATGTGCCAGTTTGGTTGTTGGTACCAGTTCAAACCTATTGCCAAACTGAAACAAGAGGGACCAATGTATATCTCCATCAATCAATCAATCTATATATATATATATATATATATATATATATATATATATATATATATATATATATATATATATATATAAAGCTTTTTGGTAATAAACATTTAGTGTGCAAAAATTTTTAGTACATCTAAACTATAGTAACTTGTGTCTTCCTTACAAGTGGTGTCATCTACCATTCTTTCTCTCCCCTCTTAAAAAGTGGGAAAAGGAAGACTGCTGGACCACACCACAAGTTATAACAACAAAAAAAGGTTCATACAAACTTTACCCTGCTGCATGGACTGTATCAGCTTGTATTCAGGCAGGTCAAGTTGGGCGATACAAGTGTGTGCTGGAAGGAAGCTGTCATCTGCTGGCTTTTGGATTATCAACTTGGAAGCCTGGGTGTGTGTGTGTGTGTGTGTGTCTAAGAGAATCAGTTTGAGTGAGTAGTGGGAGGGAGTTTTTGAGTATGTGAGTAAAAGAAGGGGTTTTGTTGAGAGAGAGAGAGAGAGAGAGAGAGAGAGAGAGAGAGAGAGAGAGAGAGAGAGAGAGAGAGAGAGTTTTGTGTGTGTGTAGGAGAGAGAATACAAGAAATTATTTCTATTAAATTTATTACTATTATTCTAAATTTATTCATATTTCAGAGGAATGACTGACAGAAGAGACAAAGGAAGAAAAGAGGAGGAAGAATATAAGAAAGGAAGGAAGGAAGAGAAGAGGGGGACATGAGAAGGATGAGATAAAGGAGAGAGAGAGAGAGAGAGAGAGAGAGAGAGAGAGAGAGAGAGAGAGAGAGAGAGAGAGAGAGAGAGAGAGAGAGAATGTTACTGATTGTGAGAATTAATTATCATTATTATTATTATGTTCAAAATGTATTATTTATATTTTCATTGTTTTTTTTTCAGAAGTGATAGAAAGAAGGAAGAGGAGAAGACATGATAATAAGGAGGGAAGAAAGAGAAGGAGAGAGAAGACAACAAAGAAGGAAGAGGACATGAGAGAAGAATGAGGATAATAGAAGAGGAAGAAATAAAAGAAGAAATGAGAGAAAGATAGATAAAAGAAAATTAAATTCTCCCCCCTGCCCCCCTTCTCTCTCTCTCTCTCTCTCTCTCTCTCTCTCTCCATGCCTAGGAGAGGAACCTGATCAGTCCCTGTGAGAAATTTTGCAACATTTTCTGTTTAAGCAAGAGTTCATGAATATTTCCCAAAAAGTGCAGGTGACCCCTGACCTGACATACCAGCATGCACATCACTGTTGTGTTGCCAGGTTTTGCTGGACGCATCATTCCTGATTCCTGTCAGTTCATTTTGGCCTAAAACCTTCATCCTTTGCTTCCTGTATACATTTGTGAAATTGTTGCAAAGGAGGAGAGTTTTTGTTGCAACATGAATTCCAAATCAGATTCAGTACTTTTATGAAATCTTTCAAGATGACAATAAACTCCATCACCAGAAACACACCACACACACACACACACACACACACACACACCAGTTGCAATGCTTACTTCAGTGCACACTCTTCACTCCTTCAGAGGTGAGTGAATGAGTGAGCAGTGAATAAATCTGTTAACAAGAACACTATTTTGGTGCAAAGAATCAGATGCTGCCAGTATTTTTGCTGCCATTCACCACTCCACATCTAGCAGAAGGTTTGTGGTCTGCCTTATCCATGCAGTCTTCCTGGCGCTTACAAATCAGGGTCACTAACTGAAGAGAGCATCAGAGTACTTGGAAGGAAACCACTGGGAAGACCTTGAGATGGTGTGTGGAGGAAGGCATGATAACACTTAACAATAAGGAAGAAATTGTCTACAGCTGCAAGTGGGAGATACTCATGGTCTGTCCAACCCCAGAAGGGAAACTATGGACAAATAACGATGTAATGAAAGGCACACCTGAATGGACTGCTGGCCAGCTGATCTCTTGAATGCTCCTCTTCCTCCTCTTGGGCCTCACTCCCTGCACGGTGGCACTGACATTGTGTGTCTCCCAGTCGGTCTGTGGAATCTGAAGGAGAAACAGTGTAATAAGAGTAGTGAGGAAACTGACAATGCTTAGAAGAAGAGGCAGTTTCATTACACAATGGCCTGGGACTTGATAGTGTGCAGCATGAGTCCTCTAACACAGAGAAAAGAAAGAATTGCATTCCACAATTCAATGGGACACACTCACATCAAAGAGCCTTCCATCACACACACACACACACACACACACACACACACACACACACACACATAAGGAGTCCCATTCCATACTTCACTGCACTACAGGACACACATCAAGGTGGTGAAGGTCTCCTCTCTCTCTCTCACACACACACACACACGAGGGAGACATGTTGGGGCGGAGGTTCACGTTCTTAAGTGCTTTGTCCTCATCGGAGGCTTCAAACTCCTGCTGACCTCCACTACAGCTTGCTAAAACTAATAGCCAAGAATGAAACACTCACAGGCAGAGACACAGCCCAGGTGTTGGCTGCATGGCACTACTCACAATCACCTGCTACCTGATGTCCTGATGAAATAGCTGTACAACAGCTATTTCATCAGGACAATTCATGCATGACTGTTGCAAACAAACTCTAAAAGCTTGATCCTTCATTGCTGATGTGATGTACATATTCACTCATGAAACTATTGCAAAGTAGGTACAGCAATTGTTGCAGCAGGAATTTTAAACTGAATGAAATCTTTCAAGACAACAAAACACTATTATTCAATTCCATCACAAGACATACATACCACCTTTCCCCACACACCAGTAGCTGCATGAATGGACTGATGAGAAAGTAGTGTGTGCGTGCGTGTGTGCGTGCGTGCGTGTGTTTGCAGAGATGATGTAGGAATTTATGGCCGTGTCAGACACCACCAGACACAAAGACGAGACACCACCACCATAGCCCCCATCCTGTACATGACAACTAGGTAAACAAACAAATACACACACACACACACATCCTGACCTCTTTCACACTGATCACCTTTCACCAACAGTCTGATGAACAAAGTCGTTGTGACTGTGCTGACAAACCCGAGTGTTGATTCCTGCAGTCGCTGCCACACATTGCAGAGCCCCCGGTGAGGCACAGCTCTTGCTCCTGAGTTAAGCAAGTCTCCCAGGCTTTCTTCTACTTGCTCTCTGTGACATCACCTGCAGGGGGACACACACACATCAGTGCTCCTGTAGCATTATGGGCATCACACTGAACTCACAAGTTAGGTCCACATTCACAAACCCTCAGCTCTCTCACTAAGACTATTTTCCAAGGCCACAGAGAATCTGTTGGGTTCCAAAGACTGTTTCTCCTGTTAATGAGGTAAAAATATTATTAATCTCTCTTAAGCACATCCCTAAATACCTGTGTAACTTATCAAAAAAGGACCCACATTCAGAAATACTCTTCCCTCCTACCATGAATATTTTTCAAAGCCACACACATGCTGCTTCTCCTGTTAGTAAGGTAGAAACACTGTTATCTGTCACTGGAACCATAAACACATCCTTAGAAACTCTTACAACTTCAACTAGAGCTTCTGGAATGCAGTAGAGATGCAGCACAGAAGTATGAACAAGTATGCTTCTCAGTTCAGAGATTAACAAAGCACTTCACAGCACAGAAGGCACAGCACAACTAATTTATATGCACATTCATGAGGAAAAGGATTAAAAGAAGCAGACTGTGCAACTCCCAGCCAGTATAGTGTGTGGGGATGCCTGTGGAAGAATACACATGCTTCAGAATGTTTTGGGAAATAGCAGTGAGATTGAACAAAAAGCAGCACAAGATTGATAGCTGGTCTCCTCACACCCTTGTCTCTGGTACACAGCAGTACCGGACTCCCCCAGTTCCACATAGGGCAGCCCAGACAACGCATGGGTTCACACACACACACACACACACACACACACACACACACACACACACACACACACACACACAAATTCATCTTGGCTGAAAGGAACTAGTGGTGTCCCACAGGGGTCAGTGTTGGGACCGATAATGTTTGTAATATATGTAAATAACATAAATGAAGAAATAGATAATTATGTAAACTTATTTGCAGATGATGCTAAGCTGATGAGAAGGGTAGAAAATGTAAATGACAGTATGGTACTGCAAGATGATTTAATTAAGATAAATAAATGGAGTAAATCTTGGCAAATGGAATTCAATTTAAGTAAATGTAAAGTAATGGAGTTTGGTAAGAGTAAGAAAAGAATACAATATCATATGAGGTGGATGGTGTGAAGTTAAAGAAGTCAAAAGAGGAAGTGGATTTAGGAGTAACAGTCGCTGAAAATCTGACTCTGGAAAGACACATTGATAAAATTACTGGAGAGACGATGAATTTGTTAAAAAGAGTAAGAATGGCATTCTCATATTTGGATGAAGGAATGATAAAAAAGTTGTTGATTTCCATGATAAGACCAAGATTGGAATATGTGGCAGTGGTGTGGTCTCCTCATACAAAGAGGAATATTATAAAATTAGGAAACAACAGGTACCACAAAGAACATCCAAACTAAGATAAGAACATTGCAAGGATATATGCATTAACAACAACACAAATGAAGAAGAATGGAAAAAAATTGAAAGAAATGTATGGAGAGACAAAAGAGAAAAATGAATCAACAACAGAAGAATGGAAAAAAAAACTGAAAGAAATGTATGGAGAGACAAAAGAGAAAAATGAATCAACAACAAAATAAGAAAAAAATACATTTTTCTGGAGACTTTTGGGAGACAGAGTGAAGAAATGGTACATAAAGTAAAGAAATAAATTAAAATAAAGTAGAGAAAAACAGCACAAACGAACAACAAACTGTGACGTGTGCCAACATAGACAGATCAACATGCAGAAAACTGGAACAGCAAAAATATTTGAGAGAGATAAACCTGAACGAAGGTGGCATGCTTAGTGGCAACAGAGGTAAAAGAAGAAAACCAGACTAACAATAACTGCAATATGTGGAGAAGAGACAGGACTGCCAAAGGAGGAGGAAGTGTAATGATAATGACAGGAAATGAGGTGAAGACAAAAATAGTGAAATATAGGGGATGAAAAGCAGAAATAGTGAGTATTAACTTGGAGGTTAGTAATGGAAAAATACTGATGGTAATAACAACCCACGTACCACCCAAAACAAGTTGTTGGAGCAAATAGCAGAAGATACCATTCAGTACTTGAGTAAATTAATCAAAAGTAATAAAAGGGAATTATTGGTTGGTGACTTCAACTGCAAAGAAATGAACCGGGAAACGTTCGAGGCAGAAGGAAACGAGACTACAAGGGGAGAAAGACATCTGAAGGTGACTATGGAAAACAGTGATGAAATGGGTGACTGAAAATACAAGACAGATGGGAGACGACAAACCAACAAGATTTAGCCTAACATCAACGAAAGGAATCCACCCAACTAAAGAATTAAGACGTGTGTGTCCCTTGGAAAAAAGCAACCACGCACCGATGGAAAGAGAGGCTGATGGTGATGTCAGCGAAGAGGATGAAGCACACAAAGAAAACAGGAGAAACTATGGCACAGTGAATACAGAGCATCTTATGATACTGTTTGAGCCAATGGACTGGAGAAAGCTGAAGAGAGCAAATGAGGTGCAAGATGACCATGGCATTTTCATGGAACTATATGAGGCAGCAGTGAATATCCCAGAGTACAAACCTAAAGAAAGAGGAAGACAGGCATGGTTCAATGCAAGAAGTGCAACAGCAAAGAAAATAAGAGGCCAAGCATGTAAAACAATGAAAAGAAATGGAAACCAAACAAATAAAGAGGACTTTAAGATAGCAAGAAATAAATCTGTGAAAATAAGGCAAGAGGAAGAGAAAGGATAAGAAAAGGATGTAATTGGGAAGTGCAAGGAAGAACTAAAACTGTTCTAGATTCATAAATAGAAAAAAATAAACTAAAAGAAAAAAATAGAAAGGTTGAAGGATGGACATGAAACATATGAAGAACCAAAAGACACGACTGATTGAATTGCTAACTGAATTGCTAAACGAAAAGTTCCAGCAAGTTTTGACAGAAGAATCAGAATTTAAAGAACCAAAAGACAAGAAGACAGAAAAGCAAATGTGGGAAATTACAGCAATGAAAGTAGTCTATAGAATGATGGAGGAACTGGAAAAGAGAAAAGCAACAGGACCAGATGGAGTGAACCAGCACATGACATAATGAAGTGCTCACCATCAACGGGAAGAGTGGCCAAGGAATGCAAGAAAACGTGCATTGTGCCAGTTTATAAAAGTGGAGAAAAAGAAGAGCCACCAGACTGTAGACCAGCATCACTGACCAGCACAGTATGGAAGGTCTGTGAAAAACTGACAGAGAAGCACTGGACAGAAGTTGTAGAAAAACACGATATATATATATAACAGAAAAACAGTACAGCTTTAGACAAAAAGCAATCATATGTAATCAACATGATGAACTTCTATTCAAGAGTGACTGACATAACACAGGAGAGGGATGGATGAGCAAACTCTGTGTATCTACATCTGAAAAAGTTTTTAGCAAAGTTCTCCACGTTTTTTTTTTTTTATGTAGGAGGGACACTGGCCAAGGGCAACAAAAAAAATCCAATAAAAAAAAATGCCCACTGAGATGCCAGTCCCATAAAAGGGTTCAAAGCAGTAGTCAGAAATTGAAGGATAAGTGTCTTGAAACCTCCCTTTTGAAGGAATTCAAGTCATAGGAAGGTGGAAAAACAGAAGCAGGCAGGGAGTTCCAGAGCTTACCAAAGGGATGAATGATTGAGAATGCTGGTTAACTCTTGCATTAGAGAGGTGGACAGAATAGGGGGTGAGAGAAAGAAGAAAGTCTTGTGCAGCAAGGCCGTGGGAGGGGAGGCATGCAGTTAGCAAGATCAGAAGAGCAGTTAGCATGAAAATAGTGGTAGAAGACAGCTAGAGATGCAACATTGTGGTGATGAGAGAGAGGCTGAAGACAGCCAGTTAGAGGAGAGGAGTTGATGAGACAAAAAGCTTTTGATTCCACCCTGTCTAGAAGAGCAGTATGAGTGGAATCCCCCCAGACATGTGAAGCATATTCCATACATGGACGGATAAGCAGCTGGGGGGATGAGAAAAACTGGAGGAGACATCTCAGAATCCTTAACTTCATAGAAGCTATTTTAGCTAGAGATGAGATGTGAAGTTTCTAGTTTAGATTAATTAGAAAAGGAGAGACCAAGGGTGTTCAATGTAGAAGTGGGGGACAGTTGAGTGTCATTGAAAAAGAGGGGATAGTTGCCTGGAAGGTTGTGTTGAGTTGATAGATGAAGGAATTGAGTTTTTGAGGCACTGAACAATACCAAGTTTGCTCTGCCCCAATCAGATATTTTAGAAAGATCAGGAGTCAGGCATTCTGTGGTTTCCCTGCATGAGCTGTTTGCTTCCTGAAGGTTTTGACATCTATGAAAAGACGTGGAAAAGTGCAGGGTGCCATCATCAGCAAAGGAATGGATAGGACAAGAAGTTTGATTTAGAAGGTCATTGATGAATAATAAGAGAGTGGGTAACAGGAAAGAATCCTGAGGAACACCACTGTTAAGAGATTTAAGAGAAGAACAGTGACTGTCTACCACAGCAGCAATAGAACAGTCAGAAAGGAAACTTGAGATGAAGTTACAGAGAGAAGGATAGAAGCCGTAGGAGGGTAGTTTGGAAATCAAAGCTTTGTCAGACTCAATCAAAAGCTTTTGATATGTCTAAGGCAACAGCAAAAGTTTCACCAAAATCTCAAAAAGAGGATGACCAAGACTCAATAAGGAAAGCCAGATCACCAGTAGAGTGGTCTTGACAGAACCCATACATACTGGTGATCAGATAGAAGGTTGTGAAGTGATAAATGTTTAAGAATCTTTCTGTTGAGGATAGATTAAAAAACTTCAGACAGGCAGGAAATTAAAGCAACAAGATGTAGTTTGAGGGATTAGAACAGTCACACTTTTTAGGAACAGGCTGAATGTAGGCAAACTTCCAGCAAGAAGGAAAGGTAGATGTTGACAGACAGAGTTGAGTTTGACTAGGCAAGGTGCAAGCACAGAGGTGCAGTTTTTGAGAACAACAGGAGGGACCCCATCAGGTCCATAAGCCTTCTGAGGGTTTAGGCCAGTGAGGGCATGGAAAACATCATTGCGAAGAATTTTAATAGGTAGTAGTAGTAGTAGTAGTAGTAGTAGTAGTAGTAGTAGTAGTAGTGAGGAAAACATCATTGCAAAGAAATTTAATAGGTAGTAGTAGTAATAGTAGTAGTAGTAGTAGTAATAGTGGTAGTAGTAATAGTAGTGGTAGTAGTAGTAGTAGTAGTAGTAGTAGTAGTAGTAGTAGTAGTAGTAGTAGTAGTAGTAGTAGTAGTAGTAGTAGTAGTAGTACTAGTAGTAGTAGTAGTAGTAGTGTGGAGGAGAGAGAGGAACAAGCCCTGAATTGTCCAAGGTAGACTTTTTAGCAAAGGTCTGAGCAAGGAGTTCGGCTTTAGAGACTGATGTGATAGCAGTGGTGCCACCTGGTTGAAATAAAAGGAGAGAAAAAAGAAGCAAAGTTATTGGAGATGTTTCTGGCTAGTTGCCAGAAGTCATGAGGGTACTTAGATCTTGAAAGATTTTGACACTTTCTATTAATGAAGGAGTTTTTGGCTAGTTGAAGAACAGATGTGGCATGACTTTGGGCAGAAATATAAAGTGTATGAGATTCTGGTGATGCAAGGCTCAAATACCTTGTGTAAGCCACCTTTCTATCATGTATAGCACAAGAACAGGTCATGTTAAACCAAGGTTTGGAAGGTTTAGGTCGAGAATAAGAGTGAGAGATTTATGCCTCCTTGCCAGACACTATTACCTGTTATGCGCTCAGCACACAGTCAGATTAAAAAACTGAGCATCACATATTCAGAGCATGTGTGTGATGGTAACTTGCCAGTTTTTGATGCCTTCCATTGCAGTAAGTCAAGCATCAGAGCTTTCATCTGTGGGCTTTACAATTCATCATTTCTTTCTTTTTCTTTTTCTTTTCTTTTTTTTTTTGCAGTGCAAACCTTTCCACCACTTTGTGGAATTTTCCATCTGTTACATGACATGACAATTAAAAACTTTCAGATTTTGGAATTTTGAACAGAGAATTCTCAATTGCACCAACAAAATACAGTATACACCTGAACCACCTGTCAGTCACAAGGCTCCCAGTGAGGTGTGCTTGTTCCTGAGTCATGGAAGTCTCCCAAGGTTTCTTTCTTCCACTTGCTCTCCGTGTTACCGCCTGCAGGGAAAATGCACACATCAATACTCCTGCTGCTTGATACATGTTTGACTCAAACTTAGTCCTGAATTTAACCATTCACTACAACATTACACAGCATGGAATGCACAGCTGAAAACATTTATATGCACATTCAAGAAAGGAAACAATTAAAGAAGCAGATTGTGCAATTTCTAGCCAGTATAGTGCATAGACATGGATGTGAAAGAAAAGAAATGCTTCATGTTGGTCTCAGAGTCAGGAAAGATGTAATAAGTACTAGTAGTTAAGAGAGTTCATCACCAGGTAGGACAAGATGGATAACTATTTTTTTCACACCCTCGTCTCTGGTACAAGTCACTCACAAAAATGATGGACCCAGGGCATGTCTTTTTCCACTCTTCCACATCTTCTAATCTCTGGTGGATTAACTTAACAAGTAAAAGTTTCCATACGAAGGGCGGCAGTTCACTCAAAGGAAGGGGATCAAGTAAATCCATTCACACCTTTTGGCTGTGGGCCTTCCCTCCCCTTCATCTCTCTCTCTCTCTCTCTCTCTCTCTCTCTCTCTCTCTCTCTCTCTCTCTCTCTCTCTCTCTCTCTCTCTCTTTAATAGGCTGTTTGGATAACTATTTCACTCTAGACGGAGAGAGAGAGAGAGAGAGAGAGAGAGAGAGAGAGAGAGAGAGAGAGAGAGAGAGAGAGAGAGAGAGAGAGAGAGAGAGAGAGAGAGAGAGAGAGACACGCCTCTTGAGGATTGTATTCAGGTGACACACCCACCCAGTGGTCAGAAGGAGGAATGTGTGAAATTGATAGCTAAGGTCTGTGTGTGTGTATTTACCTAGTTGTATTTACCTAGTTGTGACATGGGGGAGAGGAGCTAAGCTCATACTGTCCCGTCTCCATAACTGTTTTTTATCCAACTTTTCCTTAAAGTCATGAATAATTTGTAGCACACACCACTTCCCCTTCCAGTCCATTCCATGCCCCTGTGCTTCTATGAAGGAAGCTAAACTTCTTTATGCCCCTTCTGCAAGTGATTACTTTCAATTTTCTTCCATGTCCTTGTGTGTGTGTGTGTGTGTGTGTGTGTGTGTGTGTGTGTGTGTGTGTGTGTGTGTGTGTGTGTGTGTGTGTGTGTGTGTGTGTGTTTTCTCTCTCTCTCTCTCTTGGGGAGGGGAGTCACACCCATATTTTCAGTGTGGAGGATGAGGAGGAGGGAGGAGGAGGAACAAGAGGAAGAATACAAAGGCAGTCCAAATTGCAACAGACACTGAGGTGAACATGAATTAGTAATTTTTAGAGAAGGCTAGTAGTAGGGGTCCTGTCACTGCACCCTACAGGGCAACAGCTCCAACAGCCAAAGCCACTAATGTTAGTGACACAACAGTGCCACAAATATGCTCTGCCCCCAATCTAGATTATGAAACACAATTACCAGAAACAAATTAATTATGGAAAGATTATTCCCACAATATCACACAATACTAAGAGAGAGAGAGAGAGAGAGAGAGAGAGAGAGAGAGAGAGAGAGAGAGAGAGAGAGAGAGAGAGAGAGAGAGAGAGAGAGAGAGAGAGAGAGAGGGTGTTGTCAAGTGACACACACACACACACACACACACACACACACACACACACACACACACACACACACACACACACACACACACACACAGAGAGAGAGTTTGGCCAGTGCTGGGAGGGGTCGGTGACTTGACACGTATTCCCACACCTGGACACCAGCAACCACCACCACCACTCAGCAGCCTGCAAAGATCCTCAGTGCATGTGAAGTCACTCAGTGATATCAACAGAGATGGTGACCAGCATGAGGCCACATATTTTTGAGGGCTTCATGGATGAGGACCTCAGCGTAGCACACACAGATAAACCAATCATGAAAATTGAAGAAGACAATGTGAAAATAGAAAAAAATATGGAGCTTAACAGCGATGATAAAGGTGTTGAAGGAAGGAAGAGAAGTGGGTGGTGACAATGTAAAAAAGATATCCAGTGATATATTAGAGATGACTTGAGGATACAGTCAGCAAACTTGAAAATCAACTAGATGATGTAGAGCAATATGAAAGAAGAGATACTATAATAATTAGTGGTCCTGCATTGCCCAGAGAACAAAACCATGAAAACTCAACTGACCTTGTTGTGAATTCAGTTAAAGATAATCTGCACATCAATTTAAGTCATGCTGACATCAATGTTGCTCACAGGTTAGGTTAAAAAAGTCAAAACAAAGAGAGACCAATAATTGTAAAGCTGCTAAATAGATCAAAGAAGGCAGAAATAATGGATGCCTGTGTAAAAGTTAAACCTAGCCTCTATGTTAATGAAAGTCTCACTCCAAAACGACGCAACATCTTCAATACAGTTTGGGGTATCAGGAAAAAAAACAAGGAGCTTTTCCAACAGTGCTACACAAGGGATGGAAAGATCTTTGTTAAATTAAAAACATCTAGTCAAAAACACATGATAACCACTGAACAGTCTTTGAACATTTTCCTAGATAAATATCCTGTTCTGACCCAGTCTTAAATGTGCTCTTAACTCAACATGATGCAATATTTCCTACCAAACATTCTAGAAATCTTTATGTCTATTTAATTTATATATATAATGTATTCATTATCCTTTCCTGTGTATATATTTTATATGTCATATCCTATGCATGTCTCCAACCTATTATTATTCATCTTAATTTTTTCTAGATTTCATCATATGAAACTTTCTTTTTCATCTACTACTTTGCCTATTTATCTATTACTTTGCCAATATCTTGGATATGAAGCTTTATTCTATCATCTTTACTTTGCCAATATCTTGAACATTTCTAGTTTTATCAACTTAATCCTTTTGATCACCAAATTCTGCAAACATTTTGCAATCTACCTTCCACCCTTCTTATGACATACCTGGTAAGCCTTCCAATTTCTTTTTATTTAATTTTTATTTTAATTTTTTATTATGTATTTCCTTATTCTTTGATTATTCTTCTCTATCTCTACTTATCATATCCTTCCTTTCCTCTCCCTTAAACTTTTCCAAATCCCTTCCACTCCCTCCTCCCTCTCTGCTACCCATACTTGCCCCCTTTTCTACTAGCCTTTCTTTAATTCCCCTTTCTATATCATGAACTTTACTAGTGAGAATCTCCTCAATACACTTTTCAACGACTTAGAAGACAACAATGAATCTGATAGCATCAGCATAGAAATAATAAATTCCATGTACTTATCTCTTGAGTTAGATGATATCTGTAATTATCATGACCTTACCTCATACAAGAATGTTATACCAAGAAGTAGCGCTGACTATATCAATATTCTCCATATAAATGCCCGCTCACTAAACAAAAATTATGACCAAGTAATCTCTTTTATCAAATCTCTTCCCAAACTCCCTGATATCTTATGTATAAGTGAAACCTGGCTCAATGCAAATAATGTTCACCTTCACGAAATTGATGGCTATAAGTCATATCATGTTCACAGGCCTTTATACTCTCCAGGTGGGGGTGTTGCAATTTATGTAAATATTGACCTACAAAGTGAAATTATTAAGGATTTTTGCATGTGTGATGAAAATGCTGAACTATGTAGTGTGAAAATTATTCTACCTACTACCTCCTACTCTGTTTCTTGTATTTACAGACCAAATAGTAAACATGCTAAAGTAAATGAATTTAATGCATATATTGATAATCTTCTTTCAAATAACTTTTTCACAAACAACAGGAATATACTCATAGGTGACTTCAATATAAACCTTCTTGAACATGTGTCACACCCTCCTACTAACTCTTTCATTACAACTATGCAATCAAACAATTACTTCCCACATATATCTCGACCAACAAGATTTTCAGACATAAATACAACTGCAGCCCCATCTTTATTGGATCACGTCTGGACAAACTTCAATGAACCAGTCTCTTCTGGAATTTTCCACTTTCCTATCAGTGACCACCTTCCAGTGTTTATCAATATTCCAGTCTCTGATAAAGTGTGCAATATTCACCACAAAGTTGATTTTAGGCTACAAAATAGAGTAAATCGGTTGAAATTCACACAGACCCTATCAAATACAGACTGGAATCTCTACCTCACTAGCAGTGACACAAACACAAACTGCGACATATTCCTGGATAAATTATATAAAATATACTATTCCTGCTTCCCCAAAATAACCAAAACTATCACATCCAAAAGACTAAGTAAGCCTTGGTTAACACAGGGGTTAATAAATTCAACAAAACATAAATATCAGCTGTACAAACTATACAAACTAGGGTCAATTACAATGGACCACTACAAACATTACAGAAATTATCTAAATAACTTAATAAAACGTAAAAAATCTGAATATTACCTACAAAGGTTTGAAAATTTTAGACTTAACACAAAAAAAGTTTGGGAACTAATTACCGAAATAGAAAACATTAATAATAATAACAAGACGGTCTCCCACACACTACACTATAATGACACAGTCCTACACACTCCACATGAAATTTCAAATGCATTCATCACCTATTTTTCACAAATTGCACCTCAACTTAGCTCCCAGCTTCCTAGAGCTCAAAACTCACACATTTCTTATCTCAGAGGTAATTTCCTAAATTCCATGAATATTCCCATAGTGACAGGAAATGACATAGTAAAAGCTATTTCTGCCTTAAAAAATAAAAAATGCCCTACGGATGAAATACCTGTGAAAATAATCAAAGAGAACAAAAATCTTCTAGCAGAGCCACTCTCAAAATTATTCAATGATTCAATAAAAGATGGAGTTTTCCCTAATTGATTCAAGCTGGCAAAAATTATCCCTATCCATAAATCGGGAAGTAAAACTAATATCTCAAACTACCGACCAATCTCTATTTTACCAGTGTTCTCTAAAATATTTGAAATCATTATGAAGAACTTCCTCATGAACTACCTCAATTCACAAAAAATCTTAAATAATAGGCAATTTGGTTTCCGCCCCGGACTAAATACTTTTGACGCTATAAATGTGTTTACCTCTGACCTACACGATGCCTTGAATAAACATAAGTCTATAATATCCATTTTCATTGATTTCAGCAAAGCTTTTGACACAGTTGACCCAAACATTCTAATAGACAAATTACGTCATTATGGTATTCGCGGTTGTGTGGAAAATTGGTTCAAATCATATTTAACTGGCCAATCTCATTTTACATCCTACAATAACTCTAAATCTACCATCAAACCTATACATCTTGGCATGCCACAAGGTAGCATCTTAGGCCCTATTCTTTTCCTGATATATATCAACGATATCAGCAATGCCTCTACTGCTTTCAACACTATACAGTTTGCTGATGACTCCACCTTGTACATGATTGGTGATAATCCCACTGACCTAATCTACAGAGCCAACCTAGAATTATCTGCCTTTTCTGAATGGTGTCTTGCAAATCGCCTAACAATTAACACAGCTAAAACTTCCTACATGTTATTTACAAATACCACCACCAAATACCAACCCTTACCTAGACTTACCATATTAGATAAAGATATCACGCAAGTTTCTAAGACAAAATTTCTTGGAGTCACATTTGACAATAATCTTACCTTTAAATATCACATATCAAACCTTTGCCTAAAATTATCTAGATCAATAGCTCTATTGCTGAAAATAAAAAACTTTGTTCCAGTGGAAATTATGAAAATCATGTATTATGCCCATATATACCCACACTTAACCTACTGTAATCCAATTTGGTCCACTACCTACCCATGTCATCTACAAAATCTAAACATCCTCCACAAGAAAATTATTAGAATCATGACTAATAGTGACTTCCTCCAACACACACCTCCACTCTTTAAATCTATGAAAATCCTTCAACTCTCTGACTTATCAAACTTCTCTATTGCATCATACATGTTCAAATTGATAAATTCCAACAACAATAATACCCTGACCCTAACTCATAACCACTCCACACGCTACAGACATTCTCTACAAATTCCCCATCATACTTTAACTCTCTACCAACACTCTCTAATGTATAAAGGTCCCAAAATATGGAATAGCACCCTGTCACACATAAAAAATTCATTAAGCGTAAATATCTTTAAGAGAAAACTAAAAGAATATTTATTGTCTCAATACTGACACATCTTGTACTTCAATCAATTTTTATCAATATCAATTATTTTGTTTCTTGGTACTGTAACCAAATAGTTCATATCCTCTGTAACTAAAATAGTTTATAACCTCTAGTATATATACATATTTATTTCTGTTTGTTTAATTATTCTCAAAACTAATATTTGCTTGTTTATAATCAGATTCCACTTCAATTTTCTCTATTTCTCATGTATAATTATAATTTTTCTCCTTTCCTTCCTGTTCTTGCAAAGCCATTTATCCCTAAATCTTTTGTTATTGCTATTATTTTTTTTTTTTTCATTTTCTTCAATTAGATTTTTAGTTTAGTGTTGTTTTACATTTCAGTATTAAGTAGATATTAAGTGTGCCCAAAAAGCTTGTGCTTCATAAGGGGCTATTTGTCTTTCAATCAATTGTACCTTAAGCTTATATATGTATTACAGACAAACATAATAAAGTGTTTAAAGTGTTTAAAGTGTTTAAAGTGAAAAGAGAGAGATGGAAAGAAAAAAAGAAAACAAAGAACTAAGAGAAGAGGTGACAAAAATAGTGAACTTCAACAAGAAGTACTGTGAAGAAATTAAGAAACTCAAGGGAGAGAAGGAAGAGTTACAGAAAGCTTTGCAAGATAAAGGTTAGGGTTGGAAAAATGAAGGAGTTAGTGAAAGGAAATTAAAAGTTGGAAAGAAGAGGGAGAACGACAACAAGAGGTGGAGATGGAGGAGACAATAAGGCAACAGCAACAGGAACACAATAAGGATATGAAAAAGAAAGGATTAAAGTATCAAAGGGAAAAAAGTAATCTTGTGAGAGACACAGTACAGAGAAAGATGTGTGTGGTGGTATTTGGGGTTAAGGAGAAGGACATACCCATGAAAATAGCTAGTGAGAAATAAGTGAAAAAGGGGTAAGGAAATTATAGAAGTGGTGGAGGAAGGAGAGGGAATAACTGAACACACTGAAAAGGTTTACAGGATTGGAAAATATAAAGGAAGCAGAACAAAACCAAGGAAAATAAGATTCATGTCACAAACACCAGCAGAACATGTCTTGCAAAGAACAGGAAAATTGGCAAAAAAAGAAGGAATGAAGGAAATATAGATAAAAAGAGACATGAACGAAGAAGAAAGTGAAGAACTGAGAGTAGAGGCTCAGAAAAAAAAAAAATGGAAAGAACACAAGAACAAGCAAAAAGATTCACCTGGAAAGTCATGGACATTAAAGTGAGGAAATGGTGACACAAAGATGCCACACACGATCACCAAGCAGAAGTTTAAAGATTATGTATACTAACATAGATGGCTTGGTGTCCAGCCTATTGGAACTTAAAGACTACTTAAAGAACAATAAACAAGATGTGGTAAGTTTAACAGAAACCAAACTAAAAAGGAAATAAAGTTGGATGAGAGAGAGAGAGAGAGAGAGAGAGAGAGAGAGAGAGAGAGAGAGAGAGAGAGAGAGAGAGAGAGAGAGAGAGTATGTGTGTGTGAAGAGACACACTAAGGGGAACAAGGAAAGCAAGAAAATAAGTGACAGGCGCTGAAAAAAAAAAAATGGAGATAAATGAATTACAGACACGGAGGAGGAGGAGGAGGAGGAGGAGGAGGAGAGGAAACAGGAGAGCGACTACGATAAAAATAAATAAATAAATAAATGAAAGGGGAAGAGGGAAGAAGAAAGAAGATAGTGAGAGGGGGGAAGGAGGGAGAAAAGGAGGGAGGGTAGGGAGAGAAAAAGGGAGGAAGGGAAGGGGGAAGGAAGGCTGGGTCCAGGCCGATCGTTGCACAAGACAATTTATGTTCTCGGCATAAACAATCATAAATTTTTCTGTACCATCACATTAGAGGATGCACAGTGTGAGGAGGAGGAGGAGGAGGAGGAGGAGGAGGAGGAGGAGGAGGAGGAGGAGGAGGAGGAGGAGGATGGTGGGTGTGGTATTGATAAAAAAAAAAAAAAAGTCTTGTAGAGCAGAGCAGAGAGAGCTGTGGCTGAACTGCATGGAAAAGAATGAGTGGTAAACAAATGAGGAGGAGGAGTAAGATGAATAACACGAAAAAATACGAGGTAAAAGAAAAAGAAAATTAAGTGCAAAACGCTAACTAAATAGAACAAGATAGTGGAAGGCAAATGAAACAATTAATTAGTTTGCTTATGAAAATATGAAAAGAACAGCCTCTCTCTCTCTCTCTCTCTCTCTCTCTCTCTCTCTCTCTCTCTCTCTCCATTTTTCGTCACTGTGGCAGTATATTAATACCTAGTTTAAGAGTGAGAAAGGGGAGAGGGAGAGGGAAAAACGGGATGGTGGGAAATAAGCAGGATGAGAGAAGGGAAAATGAGAGGAAAAGGATGGTGGGGAAGAAGGTAGAGGTGGAGTAGAGGGAGGAGTGAGGAGAGAAATGTGGGGTCGGGGAGGGACAGTGGTAGGAGAGAGAGGAAGAAGGATGAGAGGGAGAAGGAGGGATAGCAGGGGGAGAGGGAGGGGAAGGATGGGAGGGAGGGAGTAACAGGAGCAGTGTGAGGGAGGGGAAAGATGACGGAGTAATGGAGGTCCTTTGTTCTTATGAGGCGAATGATGTGTTCATGTGTGCGTCTAGCAATGATGTGATGACGCGGACCGGGCTGGGAACGCTGCATTGGAGGGTCGGTGGGAGTAACAGGAATGGCAATAGAGGAATGTGCATTAGTAGGGAAAAAAAAAAATCATCCCTGAGCTTATGTACCGTATGTGGCCTTTGAATGCTGTTCTGATGAGAGAGCAAAGCGCTTCAAAACACGAGGTTATGAGTCATTACCAGATGAACATTTTCCCTGTCCACGCACAATCAGCAAGGAACAATCATCCACCTCTATTTAACCCCGCCATTATTACCTAACAACCCCAACAGATACGGTTTCATTTCCACCAGTTTTCAGACCTCACCTGCAGCGGCCGCGTCACGGTACCTACCTACGTGTCGCTTTCCTGCCACACCGACGCCGCCCCGTGACACTGACGCCAATATTCACAACACAACGAATACTTGCCGCTGCGTGACAGTCTCCGAGCAGAGGGAGGGAGGGA
>NW_026973715.1:550000-597500 GCF_035594125.1 Scylla paramamosain
TTGCGTGTTTTTCCTTTTTTTTTACCTAGTTTTCCCTGTACATCGAGATCAATTTATTTCCTCCTTTATCTGCACTGTTTCTTTCCCTTCCATTCAACAATTTTGAAATCTCTCTCTCTCTCTCTCTCTCTCTCTCTCTCTCTCTCTCTCTCTCTCTCTCTCTCTCTCTCTCTCTCATAGACTATAAGTATCGTGAGATCAAATTAGCAGCAACCATTTTTTTTAAATATTATTTACTTACTTATCTTATTTTATTTTATTTAATTAATTATTTTTTATTTTTTATTTTTTTTGTTATTTGCGACATTAAACGGCATGTTCCATTTTCGGATTTAAAGTGTGTGCGTGTGTGTGTGTGTGTGTCTGTGTGATTCACTTACGGTCGTCTGGTGGTCACCCAGACAGCCGTTCCCCTACGGAAAGAGCTCAGAGCTCATAGTGACCGATCTTTGGGTAGGACTGAGACCACTGACACACCACACACCACACACCGGGACAGCGAGGTCACAACCCCTCGGGTTACATCCCGTACCTACTTGCTGCTAGGTGAACAAGAGCTACACATTAAGAGGCTCGCCCATTTGCCTCGCCGAGCCCGGGATTCGAACCCGGGCCTTCTGAGCCAAGTGTACTAACCACTACACTACGCGGTGTGTGTGTGTGTGTGTGTGTGTGTCAGTGAAAAAACACGCACAAGACATATATCGGAATGTAAATAAGAGAAATTTTAGTAGGCTGTATGTCACCCTTACATCAATTTCCCTACACACACACACACACACACACATACACAACGCGTGCACGCGAGGCCCTGGTAGGATAAATCTGACTATTGAAAATTCTTTCATGTATTTCCTCAGGTGAGAGAGAGAGAGAGAGAGAGAGAGAGAGAGAGAGAGAGAGAGAGAGAGAGAGAGAGAGAGAGAGAGAGAGAGCCTCCTCCTCCCACATCCTTTCTTTCTTTCTTTTTAGAAAAGTGGGGTGAAGCGAAGTAAGAGTGGGGATAGAAGAAGGATATAGTGAGAAATATTGAAATATAGTAAGAGTTAACAGTGTGTGGGCAGTCCACGTTGCTATTGTTGATAGTGTAGGTAAAAATTTGTTCTTTCCTCGCTCTTAGACACTTTGATATAGTTAGGTTTGAGTTTCCAACCTATAAATTTGCAGCTGGATGTAAGTGTAGGTGTAATGAGTGACATATTTGTGTGGTGATTAGCTAGTTTTTTTTTTTTTTTTTTTTTTTAAGGCTCGTATGTACGTGTTTCTTCTGTGAGTGTTTTTTCGTATTGATGTTGATGTTCGTGTTCGAAGTTATGTGTGAGTGTGTGTGTTTGTGTGATGTGTGGTGTTGGTGAATGTAAATACTGAATGTAAAATAATGTTGGTTTCGTGTTTCAAGTTATGTGTGTGTGTTTGTGTGATGTGTGGCGTTGGTGAATGTAAATACATATATACATGATATAATTTTTTTTTCTTTTTTTTTATTTTAAGGCAGAGACCAGCTAAACCATCACCATCCCTATCCAACAAGACTGCCTTATTACTTGTTTATTTACATCCCACATCCACAAACACATCTACACACACACGCGCACACAAAGGGCGAAAAAAAATATATGCATATAATATATATATATATATATATATATATATATATATATATATATATATGCACATTTTTGTGGATATTATATGTATGTGTGTTTATATATATATATATATATATATATATATATATATATATATATATATATATATATATATATATATATATATATATATATATCCTAGGAGAGAGATAATTAGCATTTTTTTTTTTTCCGGATTTGTTCTTGTCCTTCGCTGTATTTTCCTTGTGCATAAAGAACACTATAGCCAATTAGCACCCTTGATGTATCCCTATATCATAATTGCGTGTAATGTAAATCATAGTTTGTACATATTCAATAGTGCTCGTGTCATGCTCTCATAAGCTTGATTCACTAGATTCAAACTTGTATGGACCTCCCTGTTATAAAGAATTGAATTTTCTGCCGCAACTTGATAATGAATGTATCTTATCTCTTGCCTTTATTCATATATATATATATATATATATATATATATATATATATATATATATATATATATATATATATATATATATATATATATATATATATATATATATATATATTTTTTTTTTTTTTCTTTTAATCTATATATATATATATATATATATATATATATATATATATATATATATATATATATATATATATATATATATATATATATATATATATATATTTTTTTTTTTTTTCTTTTAATCTTCCCTATTGAGTTGATTATGAGCAGCATTATTGAGTTTCTTCCAGTCGTACATCACTGCATCTGGGAAGCACTTACTTACTTGCTATGTATTATGAGCAGCATTATTGAGTTTCTTCCAGTCGTACATCACTGCATCTGGGAACCACTTACTTACTTGCTATGTATTTCATAAGTGTCTATAAATCTGACGTATTCTATAAAATCTAACTTGACAAATTCATGTATTCGATAACTTAAACTTCACCACACGTGAACAAACTCTCGTCCCTTCTTGATAACACATCGCAGTTCCCCCACCACATTAATATCACTTGTCGGTGGGGTGGGAAGGCAGAAAGCACACGGCAGTGAGTCATTTTTTGTGGTGGTTTTGGGCGAAGCGTATGAAGTTTGCTACCTTGTTCTCATTGGGAGTGGCGGACGCAGGCATTTGTTACATAATCCGAGGCAGGGTAAGTAAGACGTGGTGTAGCTTTGCTTGTCACTAAAACAACAAAGTCTTCATAAGGGAAAAGTTTGCAGGGGAAGTTAGGCCTCTGCTAGTCTCTCTCTCTCTCTCTCTCTCTCTCTCTCTCTCTCTCTCTCTCTCTCTCTCTCTCTCTCTCTCTCTCTCTCTCTCTCTCTCTCTGTCTCTCTCTCTCGTTTCCTTTTACTCCTTCTCTCTTTCAGGCACAAAACACCGAAAAAAAAAAAATAAATAAACTTACCAAGAAGAATGATGGGGAAGAAGAAATAAATGAGCAGATGAATACAGGGAGGAAAAAAGATGAGATGTACTGAAAGAAGAAATGAAAGATGAAATGGCAAAATGAGGAGAAAGTGGAATGAATGAAAGAAGAAAGTAAGGAAGGAAAGAAACAAACGAACGAGCGAATAAACAATGCAATAATATAAGGAAGAAAGAAAGCAAGGAATTACGGAAGGAGAGAAAGAAGTAAATAAAGAAGAAAGGTAAAAAAAAAAAACGAACGAAAAAAGATAGAAAACAGCAAACAAAAGCAATCAAGAACAGAAGAAACAACACACACACACAAAAAAAAAAAAAAACTACGACACAAGAATTAACACCAACACCAAACACACACACACACACACACACACACACACACACACACACACACACACACACACATTCGCACCAAAACAATGGAAACACCAAGCTTTACGAGGGTTGCTCCTGTTACAAAGTGGAGTGTGGCAGTGGAGACACACACACACACACACACACACACACACACACACACACACACACACACACACACACACACACACACACACACACACACACAGAGAGAGAGAGAGAGAGAGAGAGAGAGAGAGAGAGAGAGAGAGAGAGAGAGAGAGAGAGAGAGAGAGAGAGAGAGAGAGAGAGAGAGAGAGAGAGAGAGAGAGAGAGAGAGAGAGAGAGAGAGAGAGAGAGAGAGAGAGAGAGAGAGAGAGAGAGAGAGAGAGAGAGAGAGAGAGAGAGAGAACACACACACACACACATACAGAGAGAGAGAGAGAGAGAGAGAGAGAGAGAGAGAGAGAGAGAGAGAGAGAGAGAGAGAGAGAGAGAGAGAGAGAGAGAGAGAGAGAGAGAGAGAGAGAGAGAGAGAGAGAGAGAGAGAGAGAGAGAGAGAGAGAGAGAGAGAGAGAGAGAGAGAGAGAGAGAGGGGAGGGGGGCGAGGGGACACACTGCAAGAGGAGAGTAATGGCGAGAGATGCAAGGTGTAGATGGTGAGAGGGAAGAGAGTGAGAGAGAGGGAGAGGAACTGAGATGAACAATGGATTGAGATGTGTGTGTGTGTGTGTGTGTGTGTGTGTGTGTGTGTGTGTGTGTGTGTGTGTGTGTGTGTGCGCGCGCTCGCGCGACCATGTGAATTGATTTGAACTGAAGTGAATTGAATTTATTCTTTCTCGGATTTTAAGTTCAAAGTATGGAGAACAGCTCCTATTATTATAAACATTGTTTCATCCAACAAATACACACACACCCACCCACCCACCCACCCACCCACCCATCCACATTCCCCCTCTCTCTCTCTCTCTCTCTCTCTCTCTCTCTCTCTCTCTCTCTCTCTCTCTCTCTCTCTCTCTCTCCACACGCAAAACCAAATATGCAGACACACACAAAAAAAAACACAAACAAATAAAAAAAGGAATTCACTCAGAACATTTCACTGGCACTGCATGATAACAATTCTACACACACACATGACAGTTCCCTCGTTTCCTCTCCCTTCCCTCTCTGCATGGGCGGTTTTATTAAGTATTCAGGGCAAGGTTTCATCCTCACCTTCTCTCCGCCGGTTTAGAGGTCACACAGTCATTAAAAAAAGAAAAAAATTTTTTTCAATCAGCTCTAATTTCATAGTTCCTCTATAGTAAGTTTATCTCCTCGTCTTGCATCGAGCACCGGAGGGAGAAGTGGAGGGGAGGATGGGAGGGTTAGGTGAAGCGGGAGATGAAGGAGGCGGAGGAAGGGAGGCATGGAGAGATGAAGAGAAGGGATAGGAGGGGGAAAGATTAAAGACATGAGGAAGGGAGACAGAATGTGTAATGGAGAGATGCAAAAAAGATGAATGGATGGAGACTGGAAGGTACAGTGCTAGACAGAGAGAGAGAGAGAGAGAGAGAGAGAGAGAGAGAGAGAGAGAGAGAGAGAGAGAGAGAGAGAGAGAGAGAGAGAGAGGATTGTTTATAAATGATGTGTGATACTTTTCAGATAGTTTCATCTCTCTCTCTCTCTCTCTCTCTCTCTCTCTCTCTCTCTCTCTCTCTCTCTCTCTCTCTCTCTCTCTCTCTCTCTCTCTCTCTCTCTCATCTCAGTTTTCATCTCTATCAACCCTGATTTATTTCCTTTTCCTCTTCGTTTGTCTGTCCCCACTTACTTCTGATCAAAATTACTTCTTATCTTTTCTATCTCAGTTCCCATTTATCTTCCTCTCTTTTGCATTTCTAATCTCAACGTTTCTGTATTACTAACTTCAGCTTCTCTTCCTTGCATTTCTCCCTCTCTTCCTCTTTTACATACGGTCCGTCCTTCAATTTTCTCTCCTCCTCTTTCTCTTCCTCCTTCTCCTCATCCTCTTCGTTCGCTTACCGTTCTTTTTTTCCCCTCTTTCTCCATTATTGCCTTCATTTCAAGTCTCCTCTTCCCTAGATTTCCATACGTCCCTTTTCGCATTTTTCATCCTTATCTCTACCTCCTCTGATATTCCTTCATTTTTTTCATTCTTTTCCATGTCCTTTTTTTTCCATTACTTGTCTCAAATGTTTACCTTATTTTTTATTTATTTATTTTTTTACTTTTCTATTATGTGTTCTTCTTTTCGTAGTTTTATCATTTCGTATCTATATCTTTTCAATCTTTCAAATTTATTCCTTTCATTTTCTGTTTTTCTCTTTTTTTTTTGTCTCAGATTTACTCTTAAATTTCTTCAATTATTTTTTCTTACACTTCTCCGTTTTCATTATTTTCAATGCTCTATTTACATTTTTTTTATTATTATATCGTTTTATGAGCAATCATCTTTCTTCTTCATTTACTTTGTATTGCACCTCTTTTATTTGTCTTTCTCTTCTCTGGCTATGCAATTTTCCTAGTTTCATTAATTTCATCCGATCATATTTGTTTTTGCTTTGACTATTTTCTAGAATCTCTTTATAATTTCTTTGTTCATATAATTTATCACGCATTTTGTCTAATTCCCTCATTCCGGAAATATTTCTCCTTCTCCTTCTCCTTCATCTTCATTTGTCATTCTCTTTTCACAGTAGTTTTCCACTTTTCCTTATATTCATTAATTCAACAGATATTCCTTCATCTCTCTCTCTCTCTCTCTCTCTCTCTCTCTCTCTCTCTCTCTCTCTCTCTCTCTCTCTCTCTCTCTCTCTCTCTCTCTCTCTCATCTTACCATGCTTTCAATATTATTTTATCAGTACACTCTTTCTTTCCTATATTTCATGTTCATCCATTCACTCTCTATTCCTCCATTCCACAAGTATTCCATCTTCTTAACTCTCTTCTTCTTTCCATTCATTTTTCATCATCTTCCCTTGTTCTTTGGACATTGCAATCTTTCATTTTTAAATTTATAATCATCTTCTCTCGCTCTATTACGTCATTTTACAAATATCCTATCTCCTTTTTCACCTTCCTTCTCTTCTCTTCATCATTTCCTTCCCTTCTTCCTCTTTTCCCTTGACTACGCTCTCTTTCCTTCTTAAATTTCGAATATTCATCTTTCCTTTATACTTAAAAGTATATACTATACACCTGCAGTTAATATCAAGACTCTTGAAATTTTTCCTTTGTTTATCTTCACTTAAAATTTTATAGGCAATTTTCATGTTTATAAAAACAAAAAGACTCGCTACTATGTTGTACTTTCTCTAACACACACACACACACACACACACACACACACACACGCGCGCGAGCGAGCACATGTAAGAAAAAAAATATATATATATATATATATATATATATATATATATATATATATATATATATATATATATATATATATATATATATATATATATATATATATATATATATATATATATATACGAGGGATACACCAGACTTTCTTCATTTAGTGCAACGTTTGACCTTGACAGAAGGCATCATGAGACACTGCATGACGTGGCGATGTTGTGAAGTCCACACTGTGTAACAAGCAAGCCAGCAAGAAATGACTAGAAGATAAAATCAATTTATTTCAAATAACAAAGCTGCTCCAAAGATAAAGAAAAATAATATAAATAATAATTTAATAGAATTATCAAATATACGAATACTTCGATTTTTTTTTTAGAAAAATCGTCTTTTGTTGTTATAAAAATTCTTTCTTTTACCGAATATTTAAATTTCTCAACCTTATCTGCTCCCTCCCAAACCCTCAACCTGTTCTTCTTCTTCTTTTTCTTCTTCTTCTTCTTCTTCTTCTTCTTCCTCTTCTTCCTCCTCCTCCTCCTTCTCCTCCTTTTCCTTCTCCTTCTCCTTCTTTCTCCTCCTTTTCCTCCCCCTTCTCCTCCTCCTCCTCCTCCTTTTCTAATACAACCACTGCTGCTGCTGCTGCTGCTACCACCGCCACCACCACCTTTTTCCTTCTACTTCTCCCTGGCATCCCCCACCCTTTGAACCCTCCAGTGCACATATGATTTTTTGTAGATTTTTCTATCCCTGCTGCGGCGGGAGAGTGTGCCGGGGTGCTGGTGACTTGAGCAAAGTTGAAAATGTGATGAAAAAAAGTGTACCTGTGAACCTGCAGCTTGTGAGAGAGAGAGAGAGAGAGAGAGAGAGAGAGAGAGAGAGAGAGAGAGAGAGAGAGAGAGAGAGAGAGAGAGAGAGAGAGAGAGAGAGAGAGAGAGACTACGTAATTAGTTTTGTAGTCCCTGAATGTAACGGGAGCAAAGGGAACAAAAGCGGAATAAACATGAACAGTAGGAACACATAAGAAAAGGAGAAATTAGGATTACAAGGAGGAGGATGAGGAGCAAGTCAACGAAAGAAGAACATATAGGAACAAATAAGAATAAACAGGAAGAGCAGACACCAGGATTATGAAAGAGGAGAAAAGAATGGGAAATACATATGAATAATAGGAATACATAGGAAGAGTATAACATAGGAAGAGTGGATACTAAGATTAGAAGATAAACAAAAAATAAATATATAAATAATTGGCAATACATATGAGGGGCAGATATTAAGAAGAAAATTGGAATAAGTAGGAATACATGGACAGAGCAGGTGCCAAGATTAGAGGGAAAAGAGTGTGAAATACATAGGAAAGAATACGTAGTAATACATATAAGGAGATTATGATACGAGGAGAAAAGAAAATTGTAGAAGAAAAATAAGGGGAATCTTGAAAGAAGAGAAGAAAAGAGGTTGGAAGAGAGAGAAAAAAAAAGGTTGAAATAACGATGATATATGAAGATAGGGAAAAATGAAAAAAAAAAAAATGGGGATGAAAAAAAAAATGGGGATGAAAAAAAAAAGATGATTATACAGGAATGCATTAGAGATACATGAGAAGAACTGATACCATGACAGAAGAAGGGAGGGAATACATGATAATACATAAAACATATACATAAATCACAATGACGTAACAAAAGAGAGCGGATGATAAAAAAAAAAAGAAAAAATATAGCAATACACAGAAAAAAAAAAAACCTTGACAAGAGGATGAAGAAAGATGAAGAAAAGGAAAATACATAGATACCTAGAAACACACATGCAAACAAGAAATACCATAGATATCTACTGAACTAAGAGATACTGACAAAAAAAAAAAAAACAGTGAGAGGGAGAAAAGGACGGAGTACAGCACGGTGGAGGAGGAAGTGAAGGAGGAGGAAGAGGAGGAGGAGGAGGAGGAGGAGGAGGAGGAGGAGGAGGTGTAAGTAGTGGTGGTGGCGGGAAGGGGTGAGAGTAGCAGGAACCATGATAGGTCAAGAGATAAAGCAACACAAGACAAGGTAATATCCAGCGTACAATGGCATGAAAAGAAGCAACAATAAAACTCGATTGGCAAGAGTAACAGTGAAAACGAAAGGGAGAGAAAGGTCGCATCTTTTTCCGTTGTGATATTGTGAATAATATATGTGTGCCTTACATTGTAAGTCACTGCTTACTGTTAAGAACACACTGCGCTGTACAGGGAATACATCATCGTCAACATCGGACACAGAAACCAGACAAAAAATTAAAGTGTCAAAAAGCATAAGTAAAGCCAAAAAAAAAAAAATAAATAAAATAAATAAATAAATAAAAATAAAGAAATATATGAAAGTAAAAAAATAAATAAATAAAAAAATAAAAAGAAGTCTGGTATTCTGAAACGCTTTGCTCTCTCATAAGGAATATTTTTTTAGTCATCATTAATATTAGTTTTTTTTTCAGTTTTTCCTCAATTAATGAAGCAAAAACCTTTTTTTTTTTTTTACCACTGGAATCATGAAAACGTTCTTGAAAACTTTAACAACACCCAATGAAGATAAAATTAATCAAAATAAGACGAATGCTTTTCTCTCATCCCTCTCCCTTCCTTCCATCTCTCATTCTTCATCTCCCGCCCCTTCTTCCTTCCTCCCTCCCTCCTTCCCTTCCCCTCCCACGTCCCTCCCGCTTGCCTCCCTCCATCACGTTGCAGACCTTCAATCACTCAGAGTTAATCCATCACATCTACTCTCCTGCTTCTTCTCTTTTTCCCTCTTCTCCGTTCTCTCCTTCCATGTTTCCATTCATCCACCAAGCCACTCACGCCTCTATTCCTCCTTTCCTTGCTTCTCTCTTCCTCCTTGTAGTTCTGTAGAGTGTGGTCTACAGAGCTACAAGCATGCATCGCTCATTTACGAATAAAAATGATAAACAAAACTACTTATTCCATTGCTAGGGAAGAATGAAAACTGCAAGACAAATTTTCCATTAAAGGAGAGAAAAAGGCGTGAAGAAAATATGATAAAAAGAAAAAAAGAGCTGAAATATTGCATGACTTATGTACGAATATGAGAGAAAATGCATAATCTATCAGAAAGAAGAAAAAAAGACTGTGATCTAACTTCGAATAAAGGAAGGAAACTCATCAATTCCGTTAATTGTCAAGTGTGAACAAAGAAAAAGGATGGCGAGTCCTGTGTGGGATCATGAAAGGCCCTTGATGTGCCGGGGACGTGAAGGACGCCCCCCACACGAAGGAAAGGAGCACAAGAACCCCGGGAAACCTTTATGGAAATTTGGGGAAAACTTTGGAGCCAGTCTGAAACAAATAAAAGTTATAGGGACTCACTAAGAGAGAGAGAGAGAGGAAACGAGCAGAAGGTGTTAGGAAGTCTGCGGAAAGTTAGTGCGGGGATCCAGTGTAGAATAAAGATATCTATGGGGATTTTGGGCGTAGGCTCAGTCAGGGGGTATTTGGGGGAGAGTGTAGGGGAAATATACCAAAGTGTAATGAGCTTTGGGGAAAAGTTTACGAGGAGTTAAGGAAAGTTCAAGGGAAATCACAGAGTTTATGGGTCTTAGGGGAAGGTATTTAGTGGGAAGAGGAATTGCGAGGCTCAAGAGGGATGAAGAAGAGTACCACAGAGAGGAGGAGGCTGGAGGAGGCAAGACAAGAGAGAGAGGAAAACGATAGAATAATTGGGTGGAACATCGCGAGAAGAGAGAGAAAAAAAAAGTGGGCAGAAAAAATAAAAGAAAGAAAAAGTTCATTAGCGAATGATAAATAAAAATATGGAATAATGTAAAAGAAAACAAATGAACGTGAAAAAAAAGATGAAGAGAAGATGAAAAAAATAAGACAAAACCTGAAGAGAAGAAAGGAAAGAGAAGGAGAAGACGGGAAGAAGATGGAAGAGGTTGAAGTAATGATAACGTGTGGGTTAATGTGTGGGTTAACGAGCTTCAAAGAGAGTGACACCAACACGGATAGCCTCCAACACGCTGCGGTCCAGGCATGACTCACGGATCACCTACTGGGAGGTCAGTGTGTTGAGGTTGTGAGTGTGTGTTGCCGCGTCAGGCTTTCTACCGCAGGGGTCTTGGCAAGAAGTGGGGCCACACAAGGAAATGAAATCACAAGCTAGGAAACTTTATGTTGAAATAATACAGCGGTCGTGACTGACTGTTGTGACTTCCTTGTCACTGTTTGTGTGCTTTGTGGCGGACAGAGAGAGAGAGAGAGAGAGAGAGAGAGAGAGAGAGAGAGAGAGAGAGAGAGAGAGAGAGAGAGAGAGAGAGAGAGAGAGAGAGAGAGAGAGAGAGAGAGAGAGAGAGAGAGAGAGAGAGAGAGAGAGAGAGAGAGAGAGAGAGAGAGAGAGAGAGAGAGAGAGAGAGAGAGAGAGAGAGAATTTCTCGCTGTGCATTTAGCATGTGTGTGTGTGTTAGCATGTGTGTGTGTGTGTGTGTGTGTGTGTGTGTGTGTGTGTGTGTGTGTGTGTGTGTGTGTGTGTGTGTGTGTGTGTGTTGTGTGTGTGTGTGTGTGTGTTATACTCGATATACTTCAACGTAACAATACATAATATTTTCCTTTAATTACTTTGAATGGCAAGTTATTTTCTTTTATACTTCCGTTCTCTACTACCACCACCACCACCTCCATCTTCCCCTCTCAGCTTCCATCCCACCTCAGCACGTATTTTCCCGCTCCCATTCAAGACGCACATGATAGATGGCACCCCCTGCGCCGCGTCCTTGGTCCTCGCCAGCCTCGCACACTGACAGCCTCCAACATTACCTAATTCGGTGCAGAGACTGGCTGCGTTCAGGCCTTCCCTTCGCTAGATATATGTGTTTATTGTTCATTCCTTACTAATCACAATAGTAGTCTCTAACTCACTCACTTCTGCTGACAATTATCGTACTTTATGCATTCGCCAACTGTTAGTCAGAATAAAAATATGACTACAGTGGATGATTAAACAGTCCACCCAGATCTACGACAATAACTTATTCTTGTCACTTATTTGGGTTCGAAGTAGTACATGACTAATGACACACACGCGCACGTACACACACACACACACACACACACACACACACACACACACACACACACACACACGCGCACGTACACACACACACACACACACACACACACACACTGAAATTCCCTCCATACTTCTGCATTTCCTATTCCCTTGACATGAACTGTTTCAAAAGGGAGGTTTCAAGATACTTATTCTTAAATTTTGGATAACGCTTTTTTCCTATTCCAGAGTCCCCTCTTACATAACACACACACACACACACACACACACACACACACACACACACACACACACACACACACACACACCGACCTACTTAACAGCTAATCAGAAGGAAGACAACAAAACACAAACACACAGAACTTACGTGCTCATCATCATCTCATCTCCTTTCAATTCAATTTACACAAACTGAATATTCTTAAGCACTCTCATTTACATATGTCGCATTTTTTTTTCCGCTATCTCTTTTCCTTCCTCTACTGGCATCTCTAGGTATTCATTCCTTTCCTTGTACATAACACTCATTAAAATGGAGATCTCTGCAAAAGGGAAGAGGGTCAGAATGTGCTCCACTTTGGAAGTTAAGTAGTCAAAGAATTTCTTATAATCAAAGGAGTTAGGTGAGAGGTATACAGCACAGATAAATTTAGTATGAGAGTGACTCTGTAGTCGTAGCCAGATGGTGGAAAACTCGGAAGATTCAAGAGTGTGGGCACGAGAGCAGGTTAAGTCATTGCGCACATAAACGCAGCATCCAGCTTTGGATCGAAAATGAGGATAGAGAAAGTAGGAGGATAGAGGATAGAGAAGAGTCAGTAGGCTTATGGACCTGATGGGGTCCCTCCTATTGTTCTCCGAAACTGTGCCTCCGTGCTTGCACCTTGCCTAGTCAAACTCTTTCAGCTCTGTCTGTCAACATCTACCTTTCCTTCTTGCTGGAAGTTTGCCCACATTCAACCTGTTCCTAAAAAGGGTGACCGTTCTAATCCCTCAAACTACCGTCCTATTGCTTTAATTTCCTGCTTATCTAAAGTTTTTGAATCTATCCTCAACAGGAAGATTCTTAAACATCTATCACTTCACAACCTTCTATCTGATCGCCAGTATGGGTTCCGTCAAGGCCGCTCTACTGGTGATCTTCTGGCTTTGATTATTGATGATGCTTGTTTGCAATCACCACATATTGAGGCATTATTCATAAAAGTCTTAAAAACAATTAAATTTATAATTGGTATGGTATATAGACTCCCAACTCAACATTCACTGATTTTCTTGAGTCTATGGAAGAAATTTTACAAGTATTATCGAATTTAAAGATGAAATGTTATGTAATGGGGGATTCTAATGTCAATTTGTTACATATCAATGAAAATGCCACAACATACATTAACATGTTTCAATGTTACAGCTTCTCTCAAATAATTATAAAACCAACTAGAGTGACTGACAGGTCTGCCACTTTAATAGGTCACATCTGGACAAATGACATGCAAAATTATGTACACGTCCAGGGACAAAATATGGAGGAAATGGTTAATACTTTAAATCATCAATTAATTAAGGTGTCTGACTGGATAACTAGCAACGTGTCTAAAACTTTCTAGATGATGTCTTGTCTGACAAACGTAAATGAAGTTAATATTAATATAAAGATAAAACACAATTTCTTGAGTAAAGTTAATTGCATAAAATTTCTTTGCTTAATAATAGATGATAGATTAACATGAAAACAACACCTACATCAACTCTGTAGTAAATTGTCACAAATAACTGGTGTCTTGTACAAAATTACAAACAATATAACTGTCCAATGTCTGAAATTAATATATATGTCTACTGTTTATCCACATGTAATAAACTGTTCGGCAATTTCAGGGGGAGCTTTTAAAACACTCTTAGATGGGTTATTTGTTGCGCACAAAAAAATAATGAGAGTAATGTTTCATAAAAAAAAAACGGTACGATCATACTAATCCTCTATTTTGTGAACACAACCTTTTGAAAGTCCCCGATATAATATTCTTGCAAACTTGTATATTTCTTTTCAAATCAATTTACATATATCCCAATAATACATCTTATAAATTACTATCCAATAATATTAATAACAACAGAAGGCCAGATGACCTCAAACTTCCTCTCTGTAGGACTGTCCACGAACAGAGAAGTGTGAGTGTGCGCGGCGTCAGGGAGTGGAACAGCCTCCCGCACGATATTAAATCACTAACCTCTATCAATTTGTTTAAAAGCAAAGTGAAATGTTTCTTACTTCTAAACTATGAATGTTAACCATAGCAATGTCTGTGAATCATGTGCTGTTATGTGTTGATACACAGACACACATGTCAGGTGTGCACATCTTGTGGACGTGTGTATGTACATCACCAACAATGATATCATTAATAGAAAACTTTGGCTAATATAACATATGTTACGGCAAAGTATGTATGTAACCATGCATACATTTGTTATGTATGTATGTGAGTATGTGTATGTATGTGCACAGGTTTGTATGTGGCCATGTGTGTGTGTGTGTGTGTGTGTGTGTGTGTGTGTGTGTGTGTGTGTGTGTGTGTGTGTGTGTGTGTGTGTGTGTGTGTGTGTGTGTGTGTGTGTGTGTGTGTGCGTGTATTGTGTGGCCGCATGTATGCATCATGCTGTACGTATGTTCGCATACAGGTTGCATATGTGTGAGTGTGTGTGTCTGTGCATGTACATATGAATGTGTGTATGTATGCAGTTATATGTTGTGGTATGTATGTTTGTGGGTATCTATGTAAGTGTGTCTACCTGTGTTTGTGTTCGCGAAGTTCACGTATGTGAACATATATGTGGCACAGTATAGCATACTATACACTCCATCACTCATTATTGTGTCATGTGCTGCAAACAACAAAACAAGTAGTCTATTATTACCTCTATCATGTGCAAAATGGCGGCTCAAATAGGAACAAGTCAGGGTGTAAACATTTGCGCTACTTGTGTCATTCTTTATTCAGGTCTGTATAAAAGCTTCGGCTTGATGGACCTGGCCTTACGTATTGAACTGTGTATGAAATGCAGAAATGCATTAATGTTACAAAAGGCAAACAAAATATATCAATCAATCAATATCAATCAACCTCTCTCTCTCTCTCTCTCTCTCTCTCTCTCTCTCTCTCTCTCTCTCTCTCTCTCTCTCTCTCTCTCAGGCGGTCTGTTCACCACCATCCTACTTTTCGCCACTCAGCCAAAACTGAACCAAGGTACATTTTTAATTTCATGAGAACTAGGATGGGAGGAAAAAGCAGTCGACTGTCAGTGGAGGCACGGCTGAGCCTCCTGGGCGAGTGTGGCGTGGACGCCGTGAGGCTGTCCCGCCCCCGCTCGGGGGGCTGCTGTGGGAGGGGGAGGCGCTCTCTGGCCTCCTTTACCTTCCGGCAAGGGGCCGAGGGGGGCGAAGCCCCTCGTGTCGGATCAGGCGGCCAGCCTGAATATGGACAAGCTGGCCGCCTTGGACCAGGAGACACCCATCAGGGTGCACTGCCTGGCAGGAGGCGCAACAGTCTTCTGTCAGGACCTGCCCCTGAGGGACCTCCTGGCCGGACTGAAGTACACTACGGCGGGGCGTCACGCCGTTTTGTACTTCAGCCTGGCCGGAGGTCTGGGTGTCCACGGGGGCAGGGGCAGGGCTGCCCCGTGCTCTTTTGCAACAGCAAGAGAGTGGGCAGCCGCCCCAAGCCCCCCCAAGAGGACCAGGCTGTCCGCGTCCCAGAGGCGGGGCAGGAGGCCGGCCCCGCCCCAGAGGCTGGCCAGGTGGTGGTGGCCAGCCCGGGGCACGAGGCCGGCCACGCCCCTGCGGCTGGCCAGGTGGTGGCGGCCAGCCCAGGGCACGAGGCCTGCCCCGCCCCAGAGGCTGGCCAGGTGGTGGCGGCCAGCCTGGGACACGAGGTCGGCCCCTCCCCTGAGGCTGGCCAGGTGGTGGCGGCCAGCCCGGGGAAGGAGGCCGGACCCGCCCCTGAGGCTGGCCAGGTGGTGGCGGCCAGCCCGGGGAAGGATAGCCTGGGCCTGTGGGTCTCGGCCCCCAGTCCGGAGGAGGGGCAAAAGGAGGCCAGGAGCGCCACGACCCCCGCGGAGGACGAGGGAGCGGGGCTCGTCCTCCGAGGAGTGGGGAAGGGAGTGGTGGCCCCTTCCCCCCACCACAGCGCCAACTCCCCCAGCCAGGGAAGGCTCGCCAGGGGAGGGGCAGGGCTGGAAGCAGGTTGTCCCACGGCCTGTGGGACAACCTGCTCGCCATTGCACAGACCCTGTCCCTCACCCTGGTGGTGTACTCCGCCCTGCTGGACTACTTCCCTGACTGAGGGGGGCAGCCGGCCCCACAGGGCAGTCGGCTGCCCGGGGAGGGGGGAGGGGGAGGGGGAGGGGATAGGTTAGGTGGGAGGGGGGAGGGGGAGGGGGGAGGGGATAGGATAGGTGGGAGGGGGGAGGGGGAGGGAAGACAGCCGGGAGGGGGAGGGAGTGCTGTCTTGGGAGGGGGGAGGGGGAAAGGGGTAGGTTAGGTTAGAATAGGTTAGGTTAGGTTAGGTTAGGTTAGCTTAGGTTAGGGTAGGTTAGGTTAGGGTAGATTAGGTTAGGTTAGATTAGGTTAGGGTAGGTTAGGTTAGTTTAGGTTAGGTTAGGTTAGGTTAGATTAGGTTAGGGTAGGTTAGGGTAGGGTAGGGTAGGGTAGGGTAGGGTAGGTTAGGTTAGGTTAGATTAGGTTAGGTTAGGTTAGGGTTAGGTTAGGTTAGGTTAGATTAGGTTAGGTTAGGTTAGGTTAGGTTAGGTTAGGTTAGATTAGATTAGATTAGGTTAGGTTAGGTTAGATTAGGTTAGGTTAGGTTAGGTTAGGTTAGGTTAGGTTAGGTTAGATTAAGCTATCAGGACAAGTAAATAACAACACCGCCGTGTGCGGCGGCCATCATGTGAGCAATGCACGTATTTTCGTGACCACCTGCTGCCTTGGCAGAGACAGAGCGAGAGAGAGGGAATCACGTTTTTTGCATGCCAGTTTTCCTTTGTTTCTTCTTCGCATATTTTATTATTCGCATATTTATTACCAAATTACTCGAGAATGAGCCTTATTGGAAGCTAAGGGAAAATAAACTGAATGATCGAAGTATGGGAACATTAATATACGTACTTGAAAATGTACCTTATGGAAAGTATAGGAAAATTAACCGTATGATCGAAGTAGGGGAAAATAAATAAAGCTACCCGAAAAACAACCTTATTGAAAGTTTTAGGAAAATAAACCGTATGATCGAAGTATTGGAAAATAAACCTTATAGCAAAGGAAGTGGGAGCAAAACGTCTCTCTCTCTCCTTCAATTAGAGAGAGAGAGAGAGAGAGAGAGAGAGAGAGAGAGAGAGAGAGAGAGAGAGAGAGAGAGAGAGAGAGAGAGAGAGCGCATACCTTGATTTATGCCTCGTTAGTCAGGTGATTTGATGCATCTCTATTCTGTCCACCTCCCTAATCTCCATCTCTCTCTCTCTCTCTCTCTCTCTCTCTCTCTCTCTCTCTCTCTCTCTCTCTTAGTGTTGGGGTAAAGTTAAAAGCAAAGACGGCAGGCGGCATCCCTCTTCATCTCCCTCACCTGATTAATGCTAATTGGACCTTAACTTAAACTCGCGGCCAGGTGTACTCTGACCAAGAGATAAGCTCACTACTCAAAAAAAATCCTCCCCACCTTCTCCTCCTCCTCCTCCTCCTCCTCCTCCCCACGCCCCTCCCCTCACTCATTACCATCCTTCAGCGGCCTGGAATGCGCGCACCTAAATCAGCGTGAGTGGACATCGGTGGGCTGCGGGGAAAGTTCCTAGAGGCTTGCTGCAGGAGGGCGGAAGGGATGAGGGGCGCGGGGTAGTGGTGAGAAAGAAAGGAGTGTAGGCATGATGAGTTTGCTTGGAAAATTGTGAAAAGAAAGAAAGGAATACGGATAATGAAATATTAGTTAAAACAAAAATAGAAAAAAATGAATAAAAAGGTACAAGGATGAAAAATAACGAAATCTGAAAAAAAAGGAAGCAAATGTGGAAAAATGGAATAGCACTGTGAGTGAAGCATGACAGTGATTCCCCGCGTGGTAATTCGCATTAATTAGTGGAAGGTGTTACACAATTCTGTCTAAAACACGTCTGCTTGGAAAAAATACATATTCTCTCTCTCTCTCTCTCTCTCTCTCTCTCTCTCTCTCTCTCTCTCTCTCTCTCTCTCTCTCTCTCTCTCTCTCTCTCTCTCTCTCTCTCTCTCTCTCTCTCTCTCTCTCTCTCTCTCTCTCTCTCTCTCTCTCCTGCGTGGCCAGATAAGCTGTAGCCAGTATCACTTTACTAAAACACTTGTTACGCAGCCTGGAATGTTCAGGAACTCATCACGAGGCAACACAACTAGCGAGGCAAGGAGAGAGGCAAGGACGGACAGACCAGACGGACGGACGAACGGAGGGAGGGAGGGAGGGAGGGAGGGAGTCTGGTGTGTAATAGGCTGATGTACTATTCATGCCTAGACGCTCGGGGACTGCTCCTGCTGTTGCCGTGAAATTCTCCGCCACACCAATATTATTACCCCAATATGACCCCCTTCAATTATGTTGTTGTTGTTATTGTTGTTGTTCTCTCTCTGTGTGTGTGTGTGTGTGTGTGTGTGTGTGTGTGTGTGTGTTTCATAACAATTTGACATGGCAGGATGCAAAACGTTTCTCAGTAATGAGCGTGTTCACATCCTTCTTCCCGCCACGAAAAAAATAGAACACCTAAGACGCCACGGCAGTGAGAGAGAGAGAGAGAGAGAGAGAGAGAGAGAGAGAGAGAGAGAGAGAGAGAGAGAGAGAGAGAGAGAGAGAGAGAGCACTTCTACGTTCTCATGTCGTCATGTTGCACAAGTTATTCAAGAGTGGCATTCACTAATTCACCAGCACGACCTGTCAGTACACCGAGCACACGCTTCCTGGAAAATGCTGCAAATCCTTCCCATGATACTACGTGTTTATGAAAAGCAATGCTTCTCATCAGCAGCAGCCCTGTGATTTCAGATTCATGGGGTGAGTTTGCATTAACTGCTTCTCCCGAGCGGACGTGTTTCCATTACTTCATATCTAACTCAAGCAGTCTCCACCAATATGTTAACACTTTGCCTAATTTGTAGTTCATGTTCCTTCATTACTTTCATCGAGCAACTGTCGCCACACAGTGAAATGCTCTCGTCGTTAAATGCAAGGTTTTCATTACATTTCACATTATTCTAACCTTTAACAGAGAGAGAGAGAGAGAGAGAGAGAGAGAGAGAGAGAGAGAAAAAGAGAGAGAGAATGATGAAGCGAATAGCTTTGCCTTGATCTTGTTCAACACTGCCGCGTGGCTGGCTGGCTGTGTTGTGTGATCCGTGTATGTATTAGCGCGTCTGGCGCGACACGTTTCGCTTATATACTAGTTTATAGCCGTGCCTGTGACTGCAGGAGGTCCACGCCACACGCCGTGTTCGTTTGTATATGAAACTGCAATGGTTTAGTTTTTACGAGCACATCAAAGAGCCGCACGTCTCATTAAGTGTTTTTACAGCGGACCGCTTGCAAGGGAGGATTGCTTGTTTACAGCAAGTAATTTAATTAAAGATTCATGTTATACCTTCACTGTTTTAATTAAATCATGGTCATAGGAGTTGAGGGTAATGAGCAGCATGCACGTAGCTCTTTGTGTGACGCTCGGTGAGACATGCAACACTGTCTGTCTGTCGGTCTGTCTGTCTGTCGGTAGTGGGAGTTAACACGATACTTGGGAACACTGCGCCGACTCCTTAAGCAGTCAAGGCCTAAGTGAAACACGGGATTCATTGTCCGAAGCACCAACGACACGAGATGGCAACCCAAACACACACACACACACACACACACGTGGTAATGGCTCTCCCGCCCACCTCATCTCAGCAAATGTTTGTTGGCAGTTTTCCACATTAATAGGCCGCAATTTTCCTTAAGTAAAGTCGTCTTGGTCTCGTTCGGAGTAAATTACCATCATCACAGTAGTTTGTAGTTTATTTTTTCATCCAACACTCTCAGACTTCCCCACACGTCATATTGGCAATTCTCTCCTTCCCCCACCATTCTCTCTCTCTCTCTCTCTCTCTCTGCCGTCAACCACAACGTGCACACCTTCCCTCCTCTCCTCACCTCAGACTCTGTTGACTGATAACTAACGTGCTTAATTTCCCATTGGTTTGTACCGGAACTCCGCCAGTCCCTACGCACCACAGATGACAACTCTGCTAACGCCTGTCAGCCTCCAGTGATCCCTCGTTACAAACTTTTCTGGACCCTGACCGGAGGAGGCAATGAGTGTTGTTCTGTCTGCCTGCCTGGCCGTGAATAGGCTGCTGAGCTGCCCCGCTAGGTATCCTTACAGACCTCAGACCTTGCCGTATTGCTCGAAATTAAACCAAGTACTGCTAGTTAATTCAGACGGGTCGCAATTACTATGGACTCGTGGAAGACCAAAGCTTTTCCGCTCGAATCAAGGTCTTAACGAAGGCGGATGAAACACCTCCACCGAACCCAAGTGAAGGCGAGCAGGCGGAGTGGCGGGCAGGAGTGGTGGGTCAGTGGCTTCTTACCTTGACCTCCGTGAACACAGGTGACGGCACACTTACCTGCAAAGAAAAGGGATTATCAGCACGGTTGTTATATTCTACCTGAGTACAGCCTTACTGTATTTTTTTTTATGTGTGCATATTTGTTACATTAAGGGTGTCGAGCTGATGATGAGCCAGCTTTGACTTAAATAAAGCGTAGAAATTGCAGTGAAAGGAATATGAAAAGTAACAAGTTAGACTACGGAAAGTAACAAATAAAGATCAAGGAACGTTTGTCCGCCATCTTCCTTTCCATCATCACATCCACCCTTTCAAAAAATAGCATTATAAAAGCCATACTATAACTTTTTTCCTCCCGTCAAATAAAGTCGCCATTTCCTATTTCAGTGGAGAGCCTGTGAGCTGCAAACACCACAACTTCACGGCGCCTTTGTCCCCCCTCGCCTGGCTGGTTGTCTTGCATCTCTCCGACACTCCAATTCGTGACTCAGCCTCCACTCGTCCGTGAATCCCCGATGCACCCTCACCACCACTACCTTTATCATCACCGCCCCTTCAATAGATTGGCTTCTGAGGGCAGCTCCATTGTCCCTAACCCCTCTCTGTCCGGATTACGTTGCGTCTATTTTTGTTTGTAATGATTTATTTCTATGTGTTTGTTCTGTCATTGTCTTCCTTCACACACACATACACACACTCTCTCTCTCTCTCTCTCTCTCTCTCTCTCTCTCTCTCTCTCTCTCTCTCTCTCTCTCTCTCTCTGTATATATATATATATATATATATATATATATATATATATATATATATATATATATATATATATATATATATATATATATATATATATATATATATATATATATATGCCTCCACTCCCTCAATCCCTCCCTTTTCCTCGCAGCCAAAAGGTCAATGGCATCAAGGCAAATCTAATCTTCATGTTTTGAGTTGCGGAACCTTTCAAAACCATTACTGGTGAGGCAGAGAGAGAGAGAGAGAGAGAGAGAGAGAGAGAGAGAGAGAGAGAGAGAGAGAGAGAGAGAGAGAATGTGACAGGAAACAAAAAAGTAAATAAAAAAAATGAATAAATAAAAAGATATATTAATTTTAGGTCCACTTCTGTAAACATGGCGGGGCACGAAACCTGAGGCGGCGTGCTAAATGGTATATATTCTGACATTTGTTTTGTCCATTTGTTTCTGTCTCATTAGGCCGCTAATGACACGCCGGTACTGAGGAGGAGGGGCGGGAGAGGGTGCGGGAGCTCAGGGAGAGAGGGGAAGGAAGAGAGGGAGGTTCACTTATTACGCTCAACACATAGCCATTAAGAGTTTCATTTGCAATCGGCAGGATAAAGAAAATAGGTACAGGTTATAGCAAATCACGGAGGCCGAGGCGGGGGTGTGTGGGTGCAGGTGGGTGGCGGACGAGGCGGGGTGGGGATGTGCGGGTGGAGGTGGGTGGCGAGGTGAGGCGGAGATGTGCGGCTGCAGGTGGGCGGCAGAGAGAGAGAGAGAGAGAGAGAGAGAGAGAGAGAGAGAGAGAGAGAGAGAGAGACTATAACTGAGATGCAGGAAACTTCTAAATGAAAAACAACAAGTTCTGTCGCCTTTACTACGTAATAAGAATGTATCCTCTCTCTCTCTCTCTCTCTCTCTCTCTCTCTCTCTCTCTCTCTCTCTCTCTCTCTCTCTCTCTATCTATCTCTCTTCGTGGCGGTCAGAGAGAGCTGGCTGGCACTACAATAGGCTTTGGTTGAAATGTTCCAGTTATACTCTCTAACTGCACTTAAATAACTAACTTTTCCAATATGGCAACACGTGATTGCCCAGAACACTCCCTCAACCCTCCCCCTCTTTCCTTCCCGAGTGACGGCAGGCGGAGGCACGGGCGGTGAGACGTGATGAGAGGAGTAGTGGCAGTGATGGGCGGGCCTGGTGATGTATGGAATAATGCGTGGTGTTGACAAAGAATGGGATGAGAGGTGAGTGATGGTGGTGAATACGCGTCTAACACAAGGACAAAACAAACAAGTACACACAACACCAAACAAACAAGGAATGCAACCAAGCCTCGGGTCTCCTTCACCAGCGAACAATTGCTGCATTTCACAAGGCAACACCACAAGGGGACATTTAACAAGCACTTAGGAATAACGAGTCACATGCAGCTTCTTACCTGCTATCCTGCCTATCTGCTAATTTTCTACTGGTATTCTGTCTTTTTCTTTGTTATTATTCTTCCTTCACTTTTATGTTCCCTCTCACGCCGCCTCCTGCTGCCTGATCAGCCTCGTGTGGGTGCCGCTCATACCCCCTCCTGTTCTCGTCACCTTTACTCTGCTCTCCACTATAATATTATTTTCCTCCTCCTCTCTCAAAGCTTCCTCTCTGGCCATGTCCTTTTACCTTCCTTATTTACTTCATCCCTGTCATCTCATATTCCTACTTTTCCTCTTTCCTTTCTTCCTTCGCGGCTCAGTTTTACGCTACACACATCTCATGCCTCCCTGCTCACTACAAACCTGCTGACACTTTTACTCTTGTCACAGCACGGTGGCTTTTCCTTCCTGCTTTCCTGCGTGACTCCTTTTATGTTCGCTTTTATTCCTACTTTCACACTCTTGTCTCTCCTTCCCTCCTTTACTTCCCTTTCCCTGCCTCGCCGCGGTCGCCATCAACGCTCCCTCAAGGCTCTGCCGCGGGAAACCTTAGCCTTGCCATCTCCTTTTCGCCTCCGTCATTCTCAACACACTTCGCCTTCCTCTCTAAACACACTCAGCTCGCCTCTCACACTTGTGCATGTCGTCTTCGCTCATCACCACCACTCCCTCACTCACTGTCTTCCTCACCTCACGCTAGTCCCCTCTCTTCCTCCTCCTCGTCCTCCTCTTCCTCCTCCTCCTCCTCCTCCTCTTCTTCCTTCCCTATTGCTCATAAAAGTTGCCCTGTTTTCTTTACAACCCCTCGGACGAATCTTTTATTCCTGCAGCTTCATAACCACTTTCCGTCACATTCTCTCTCTCTCTCTCTCTCTCTCTCTCTCTCTCTCTCTCTCTCTCTCTCTCTCTCTCTCTCCTCTCTCTCTCTCTCTCTCTCTGTCTGTCTGTCATTTTTTTTCTGATAGACACTCCAAGTTTCCTCTTTCCATTTCCAGCTGTCTCCAGCATCTATTTCCTTCAAAAGTTCTTCCCTTTCTTCGTGGCATGGAATCTTTCAAGCTCACCAGAGTTTCCTTAAAGTTTCCCAGGTTGGTTTCCTTCAACACTTCCCGCCACAAGACAAAAATACGGATCTTCAAATTCTTGAGAATATTTCGCAGCCAAAGTTACACATTTCCTAAGAAAAAGTTGTCCTCTACTTCACAGCATCTTTTTCTTCTTTTCTGTCCCTTTCCTTTGACGATGAGACTCACTCCACACCTCACCACCATCGTCACAACCGCCAAGATCGTTCACCACACCACCAGCAGCATTCGCTACACCGCAAGGAGCTTTACACTAATAATCACCACCACTGACCTCAACACGCCAGCCGCCACGAAGCCTTGTTGCACTAACCACGCCACCACCGCACTGTTAGCCACGCCTCCACGGACCTTTCAAGTCTTCAGCACATAACACGCATCATCGAACACTTCGCCGTACAAGGTTCATCAGAATCTAACTCTGTCTGCCATCTTCATATTCAGGTTCTCTATTTTACAGCTACGCGCGCATAGGAAGAAGCCTCCGCCGTCCTCCCCCACCACTCCTGCCGCTCCCTGCCACGCCCTGCCTTCATTATCTCTTGCAATGGAAGCTTCATGCTCTTATTTTAACTTAAGAAGAGACACTGTCATATTCGATGCAAACTCCTTCTCCTGCCTCTTACTCCTCCTACCTCCACCTCCTCCTCCTCCTCCTCCTCCTCCCCCACGGGCAGCTCGGCAGGGACGTGCACACACCCGGCCTAACATCCAGCTATGAATACCACAAGACCTGCTTTACATATTTCCCGTGACGATGCAGGAAGGCCCCACCCCACACCCACGCCCCCCGGAATGGAGAGGCCCGCCCCACGCACCCCGGGGATGGGAAAGACCCACCCCACGCCCACCCCAGGGGAGAGACACCTCATGTTTACGTTTTGTGAGTGATATGTTTGGACTGCACAAACCTTCTTTTTGTTACGCCCCGCTGCCTTAAAACGTTCACGAAGGATGGAAGGTTACATCGCACTGGCAGCACAACGTGGGACAATTGGTGACCAGGCTGCCGCACACCCCCCGCCTGCTTGCCGCTGCTTGCACACATCCGGCACTCACGGTGACTGAGGGCACGTGTGGCTGCAGCGATCCGTGGGGAAAAACACCACCACAGAACACAAAGGTCAACCTGTTTTCCCTCGTTTGTGAGCATCGAGCAAACATGTTCCGGATTTACATCACAGCGCCACAAAAGACATCACGAGGTTCATGAATGTGCTCACGTCTGCTGCACGATAAACTCTTCTCAGCACCAGGCAAGGCCACGCGACCCTCGAGGGGTGTGCGGCGGAAAACAAGGTGACGCGTCTTCCTTCAAATGACAAAACTACCAAACCACTCGTCTGTAATTTGCTAGTTTTCATATGCTGAGTGTCTAACTCTCTCTCTCTCTCTCTCTCTCTCTCTCTCTCTCTCTCTCTCTCTCTCTCTCTCTCTCCATTCACTTGATCACTACCACCACCACCACCACTACTACCAATACCACTATTACTATTAGCACCACACTATCACACTCATAACACACACACACACACACACAGCCAGTCTATCTCTCTAATCCTTCCTCCATGTCATATTCCCACTCCCTCCTACTTTTCCTCACTTTTCTCCTTCTCAATGCCTCCCTTGCCTCCCCCTGGCTGAGGTGAGACGGGTGGGGGATGAAGGAAGGTCTGGGGCAGATGGAGGAAAGTGAAGTGGTTTAGGAAATTGGAGGAGTTCCACCAATAGGTGTGGAAAAAGCTAAGAAATTTTGTCACGGATGTGTTAGAAGAAGGACTGGAGGAGGAGGAGAGAGAGAGAGAGAGAGAGAGAGAGAGAGAGAGAGAGAGAGAGAGAGAGAGAGAGAGAGAGAGAAATGTTAGTACCGTTAAGTTACAATATCCTATTACACACACACACACACACACACACAGGGCAGAGGAAGGAGAGGTAAAGTGGTGGGCAGTGACACAGGCACGGGGTTGGGAGAGGGCAGGGAGGAGCAGGCTGGGGAGAAGGAGGGTTTTCATGGTGGGGGCTCTGAACGGGCCTGCAATCCTTCAACTTATTTGAGACATTTTGGGGTTATTTATCTATTTTCATGGTTCACTCTGGCTTTCCTTCACGTCTGAATCTAAAAACACCCGAAAGTTCAGCTAAAATATTGATGTACAGACAGGGAGGGAGGCAGGGGAAAATGTGCCGCTCAGCCCTTATATTTACGTAGCGCAATACACACACACACACACACACACACACACACACACACACACACACAGTCCTACCCGAAGATCAGTCTGAGCTCTTTCCGTAGGGGAACGGCTTGCTGGGTGACAAGCAGTGTGTGTGAATCACACACACACACACAGTGGCGGCCAAGGGGGAAGGTCTGATGACGTCGCGTTTTCGGAGTGTGCGCTCTGAACGGGGCACTACTCAATGTCTTATTTGAGGCACTTTTGGGGTTGTTTATCTATTTCCGTGGTCAATTCTCTTTTTTCTTCACTTCAAGTCTGGAAACACTGGGGAGTTTAGCTGAATATTGATGTACAGACAGAGAGGGAGGCAGGGGAAAATGGCCGTCTCGAGGCTTATATTTACGTAACGTAATTCATTATGAAAATCGCGAAAAGAAAGAAGACGCCCAGACAGGAATGCACTACATTTTCTGACTTACTCTTTACTTTAACTAATACACAAAATATAAAAACATTACCGAACTCAGTAATAATAACGAAAACTCCAAAAAAACAATCTGTAACTTTTAAGAACGGTACCACAAAAACACAATAATATCGAGAAAGGAAACACAGCCAGACTAGATTATATTACAGATTCTAAATACAAAAATTTTTTTACTTTCCAGATAAATAAAGAAAACACCAATTCCTCATCGTATAAAGAGAATAATTTTTCATATCCAGTACCGAACTTATTCTAAATTTGAAAATTCGAACTGCGAGACTAGATTTTATTGGATGTTATTACTTGGTACATGTTTCTTATATTTTTTTAAGTCTTAAATTAAATACCAATGCAAACCTACGCGTGCCGGTAAGAAAAAGTGAAATTAAATAAAGTGAAGAAGTTGTTATTTTGTCGACAAACAAAAACACAGCTAGAACAGATCTTATTATATTTTATAATTTAGTATGTCTTTCTATTAATAAATTAAATATCAAAACAATGACAACTCCATCAATAAAAGGAAAATAATAATATGTTGCCAAAAAGTTTTTTTCCTCGTCTTTTCCTTTCCGTACCTCCTCCTCCTCTTCCATACCCCTCATACTCCAAATCCCCCCTCCACCACCCCCTACTCCGCATAGGAGTCTAGGAAAACACCTGGAAACACCTGGAAAACCCTAGAAATTATGCTAAATACTGACAGGGAGAGACGGAAACTTGTTACCTTCGGCTTATCTGTGCGAGGCTCGGGGGGACTGGGCGCCAAGGATACTGTGTGTGTGTGTGTGTGTGTGTGTGTGTGCGTGAGGCAAAACGATAGAAATGCTAGTTGGATGGGTGATTGCTCTCAGGTCCTACTGAACCTCACATCGACGCCACGAAAGGATGAGTGGGCGGGGTATCCATCATGACATCTAGTCTCGCTGCCAGTGCCTGTACTCGTAAATTTTAGCAAGTTTACATTGGCTCTATTATGAAGATACGAGACCAAAGCATATTTTTGCCAGTCAGCTCGGGGTATCAAACATTCACTGCCAAAACAGCATCCTCATCCGACGCTCTCTTAAGATTTTATTTGCTAAAAAGGACAGGACACGGCACCTCAAACCTTTGGTAACATACTAAAACCCGAATCATGAGACATTTCTGCCAGAAACTCCACTACTTTCAATAGGCTTTCAATAGGCTCTACATGAAATTGAGGATTTTTTATCTTTTATTTTTTTATGATTCTCGTAATAGATTAACAAGATTTCTGCATTATTAACTGGGGAATCACTCTTCAAATATTCGGCTAATGACCTCTGTGACCTTTGAAAACAGTTGTGATGAGAGAGGGAAGCGTTTCAGGCCTAAGACAGGGAAAGGCCTCTAACTCACGCCTCTCCCCTTTTTTCCCTCCTCCGTAACCTCTGACATTGCTGACAGCTCCCTCGCCCCCCTCCACTCGCTTCTCTCAGCTGTAGCTCGCCCTCCTCTCCCCTCGCTGTCACTGAGCTAAGATGTGCAAGACTCCTCCCCTGATGCAATATTCCTGTGTGAACTCTTGTCATCACCACGTTCTTTAAAGGTGGAATCTCTCTCTCTCTCTCTCTCTCTCTCTCTCTCTCTCTCTCTCTCTCTCTCTCTCTCTCTCTCTGCACCGCGCAAGATCAAGACAAACAAGCAGGACGTGGCCGAGATGGATCCCGCGATACTCGGCTAACTCGCTTCCTTGGGCCGCGTCTTGTCCCGCTCAGCCAGGGCGACTTGCGGCGGCGCGGCTTGCAAGGACACACTGCACAGCTTCGAGCAAGACTCCCCGCTCAGTTTTATTGGTGGTGTGTTTACAGATACAGCAAGAAACATAATTATAAGCAAATACATGAGTAGTTACACGACGCGACACGAATACAGGGAAGTAAAGATGGAGGAGACGATAATAAGGTTAATCAATCAAGTAAGGTACGGTAGATGACTTGCACAGGTGAGATAAGGTGTACAGGTGAGATAAATGGGGAGAGTCACAAGAAAGAAGACGAGAAAAAATAGAAAATAAAAGTTATAAAGAATATGAACGGTAGCGACGGCTGCATGCTGTAACCCATCACCCTGCACCCCATCACCTGTCTGTCTATCACCCACCACCCAACACCTGTCCACCCATCATCCCATCACCTCCCTACCCATCACCCCCATCAGCTCGGCAAGGGCGGCGCGTCCCTCAGTGATGAAAGACGCCCCAAGATTAACTGGCAAGACAAGATGGCAGAATAATGGTGCTGATCAAAGGCGCGGGTGGCAGGAGCGGAAAAACTGGACGGCTAATTTGCCTGCGATGTCTCAAGACCCTCCCCTGCCGTCCGTCGCCCCCTTCCCTCCCTGCCGCGCCCCCTTCCCTGCCGCTGCTGTCCTGTCCAGCTCCCTCATGAACCACACAACACTCAACACTCCACTGGCATGGAGGAAGGAAGGAAAGAACATTCTCTCTCTCTCTCTCTCTCTCTCTCTCTCTCTACTCAGACCTTAGATTAATACTCATTACAGGATAGCTCTGCCTTTTTTCCTCATCTATCTTTCCCGTCCTTTTCCATTTCCACGCCCTAATTATGTATATTTTTCTTCCATTTCCACGCCTTAATTATGTATATTTTTCTTCCATTTCCACGCCTTAATTATGTATATTTTTCTTACATGTCCACGCCTTAATTATGTATATTTTTCTTACATTTCCACGCCTTAATTATGTATATTTTTCTTCCATGTCCACGCCTTAATTATGTATATTTTTTTTTTCCCAGACGTACAGTGATACAGAAAAATATTCTTACTAAAATTGCCCGTGTCATTTTGACTCAACGAACGAAAAAATACGGAAAATATTGTTTAAGAGAGAGATGCACTGGTAGCCCTGCAGGGTGTCGGTACACCTGAGCGTCTCGAAATTTCTGCATTTGAGTCCCTCAAGATGCAAAGTAACAATACCAACACGCGTGTCTTACGAAGTCTCCATACTGAATGGCTATGGAATGCCGGAGGTTGGCTGACGTCCACTTTGCATCTGATATCTGTGATCAACGACTCAAAGATTCGAATCCCGATGTGATGCGCTACACGCCTTCGTGACGTTTCAGACGTTTCAGACAGCCAGGCTTGCCAGCTATTCCGAAATTGATAGAATCACTCTATATTTTTCTTGAATTAAGCGTTCATGAGAGTAAGAATAATTTTGTGTACTTGGTAAGTCTTGACACACACGCGCCGCCACGATCCGTGGTGCAAGGCTCCAGAACCACAGCATTCTGCACCCAGCAGGGGAGTCGTCTTCTTTTGTCGTGTGTTTGTCTTCGTGTTGGGTTGTGTTTACACTCACCATGACCTCGAACTTCCCAAGCCAGGCGTCACTCTCCTTTCGTTTATCCATCACTGCCTCAATTCTTTTTTTCTTCTTTGTTTCCATTTCAATCTTTCCTTCCCGCACGCTCCATCAACGCTCCTTTCTTTGTGCTTATCATAGTTTTTTTTTTTTTTTTTAGTGGTTATATTTTTTTGTTTCCGTCGCTTCCCACGCTTCCCACGTGACTCACAAAACGTGACAGTCTATGTAATACCTACACACACACACACACACACACACACACACACAAAACTTCTATCTTCTGCTTGCCGTGAAGCACTGAAGCTACACTCGGGCACACACTGTTCTGTGTGGAAGTCAGAGACAGTGTGCGGCGAGGACAGCTTATTCTCACTGGCTGAATAGACCTCGTGACGCAACACCGAAAGGTGATTAGTCTTGATCTTGAAAGTCAGCTGGAGCGGGACATTAATTTGTTATTATTGGGAGTAAGTTTGAGGCCACTACTAATATACACTAAAAGCAATGTCTTCTCCTTCATTTCACATAAACGTGTCACGTGTAAAGTGTACAGAAACAAACTTTCTCATCTCGCGAACACCAGCGTCAGCTTCCTCTCAGCTGACACTTCAGTAAATTTGGATTGACGGTCCTTATGGCGCTAATGAAATATTTCGTCCAGCATTACGACATCGAACTTTGTATTCCCTGATGGGAAAAGTTTTCACAAGGAGAGAAAACTCTCACCACTAGCCTCGCTGCCCGAGGCTGTCACTCCTTGACTTGCAGCAACACAACAACAAAGTGCCGCTTCTTTCCACTTCTGTGCCATGTAACGCCGTGTACAGCTCCTGTCAAACCAATCAGTTTGTTCATCATCGATGTTTTTTTTTCCAATTGCAGTGCCTCCTGACAATTCCTTGATGGTTGAAAAAGCAATATTCATTGAGGAGTGGGCGGAATTGTTCTCCTGCCGCAGCGGTGAAGCACTCGTTTCCTTCATGAAAAGTTATTAATGAAATCACTACATAAGTGTTCAGTATGACGAGGCCTCACCTCAGCCATCATTCACTCCTACATAAAAATGAGAAGCGCGTCAGGCGTCGCCTCTCTCGATACAAGTTTGCATATTTAATCGACAAAAAAATGAGTCCATGAAGAATTTCAGCCGCGCATCAATCTTCCTAATCCTCCGCGCTGTGCTGGCCATTGCACCTCAGCGTATCGAATATGTTCATCAATACAGAGATGGGAATAAATTATATGAAGATTGATGACAGTAAAGAGAAAGTGAAGCAGACACAGGAGAGACAGGGCTGGTGCTACGGCGCGCGCTTCCTTCACTGAATAATGTTTACACACAGACATCGTGCCAGTGGTACAAAACAAGACGCGCAAGCTTTCTAACAACTCATGGCTTGAAATAATGCAATAATGTCTTTTGAATTGAATCTCAATTTTGACATTTCTTTGCTTTTAACTAATTATTTTATCTAGTGAGAGCACCAGCAGATAACACTGACAACACAGACAACTAATGTTATTATGATCAGAATATTCAGCTTACATCACAAAAATTCACCCAGCACGAACCGGGGCCATCGTTATTAACAACAATGAACCCTTTCTTCCCCGGAGAGAAGCGCGGGTGAGGCTCATTCCCGCTCCCCTGGTAGTGAAGTCTGCGCCGGGCAAACACTGCCTCGAGGTGAAAGAAGCTTCGCCTCTCTGTCCCGGGAATTAAACATGGGTCTTTTGTCTTGACCGAGCCGAGGGTGCACTGCTGTGAGACAGAGAAGCAGCGAGGCACAGCGGCACAGCGGAGCGCCTGGCGGGGCCTCGCGCCGGGACCGCTGCCGTAACTCATCTTTCATAATTTCGTGTGTGACTGGGAGACGACCATTCACCGGAATTTATGACTGAGTTACTCCCGTGTTGATTGGATGCGTTGCGCCTCCAGCACGACGACTCAAGGACGCGCTGTTGGGCCCGTCTCGCTGCCGAGGAGCGCCTGGGAATTATGGTGAAAAAAAAGTTATTTCTTTTGTAACTAGTTTCATTGTAAAAGGTGACAGGCGGACATAATGGGCAGGAAAAACGGCTAAAGTTTGAGAAGTTTAAAGCTTCCTTGTAAGCTAAGGAGGCAGAGAGGTGTGAGGCTGCTAGTAAATCATGGCGCTGTGGAGGGCAGTGGTGGCGGCGGCTGGCTTACTTGCTTGTAGGCAGCGTGAGGCAGGTGGTGAGGCAGCAGGAAGCATGAGGCAGGTGGTGAGGCAGCCGGCAGCGTGAGGTAGGTGGTGAGGCAGCCAGCAGCGTGAGGCAAGTGGTGAGGCAGCCGGCAGAGTTCAGATGAGGGCAGCGTGAGGCAGGCTGGGTGTGTTTTTGTCAAATAGATACATCCTCAGTCGTTGCGAGCAAGGCTAAACAGACAACCAGCACCACCACCACCACCACTACCACCACCACCACCAACAACAACAACAACAACAACAACAACAAACACCAACAACAGCAGCACTAAAACATCATTAGGTCGTTTTGGTTTCTCATTAAAAGTTACATTAATTCTGACGCCGTTTTAAAGAGGGATATAATTAGAGGGACCCTCTGAGCTGACGGGAATCAGGAAAACCTAAAAAGTAAAGCGAAAGAAAATCATTCTTTGCAGCGATAAAATTAAGTGGATTAAATCTACCCACGAAGAAAATCCCGCCGGGCACCGTAATGAAGTGAGTGTGAGCGTGGGGCGGCGGGGAGAGGGGGGGGAGTGGGACGGGGCTGAGCGGGGCAGAGCGGGGTGGGGCTGGCGGGGTTGGGTGGGATGGAGGGGGACGGGCTGCAAATGTTATCAGAATTTTTCTTGGAATAACCGTAACATGAAAGAAACGAAGGAAGGAGACAAGAAAGAGTGAGAAGTGTAGAGCAAGGACGCTACAGGACGGGGCGGGCCACCGGGGCTAGTCCACGCCGCGCCTCACCAAGCGGAGTGGTGTTGGAGGGAACCGTGAATGCCATCAGGGGAAGGGGGAATCGGAGCGGCCCGCATCTCTGCTGACGTGGCACATTCGTTGACATTCCGTTCTCTCTCTCATGTCTCCTTTCTTCTCGTCTCCCTTCTAATAGACACATTCAGGAATCTCGCGCATGCATCGTGTTCACCGTCTGGCCACAGCAGCAGTCACTTCATCGTGATGGGTGAGCACTGCGCCTCCCTCCATTCTTCTCCGGCAATCATGTTATTTACAACATAATGGATGCGTTGCTGAAATTTCGAGGCGCGGGTCCCGGCATGCAGTGCAGACCAAGGCACTCCCCCGCCAGGCCGAGCTGACAGATCAGGGCCAGTGACGTTCACGTGTGGGCGCGGCGGCTGACTCTTCACCAGCAGTCCTTAACGAGTCCCCGGGAAGCAATTGGTCGCTAGGATGCTTAGTCAGGTATTAATAATCATTAATTTAACATTTTCCTTTCCACTGATAACCTGCCCTTTCAAAAAATAAAAGAAAATAAATAAATAAAATAAAATAAATCACCATTACTAGTTTGCAAAATAAATCACCATTACTAGTTTGCAAAATAAATCAGCATTACTAGTTTGCAAAATAAATCACCATTACTAGTTTGCGTCCAATTGCTTCAGTCCTGTACAGTGTACACGGCAAGGTTTATCAGGGAACGGGTCGTCAAATAAATAATACAGACCTCGAACATTCCAAAGTGAGAAGCGCTGGCCATGTTGGCGGTGCTGCAGCTGTGCGGCGAGTGAGGCGGCGAGGCGGACGCTGAAAACTTGCCTCTTGACGAGTGTAGGGAAGCAAACGAGGCCGTGAGCTGATAAAAAGGAAGAAGGAGAGTATTGTGATGACGGAGTTAGAGTGGGGGTGGACAGGTGAGTGTTGGCTGGTGAAGAAAGCAGGAGAGGCGGACATTGAGGCGGTGATGGGGCTGACGTGGTGATGATGAAGTGAAAAGTGAATAATGGAGGCTTGTCCCGAGCAGAGCCTGGAGGCATTTTGTGAGGCCGCGAGTTTCAAGATTCATTAAACAACATCTCGGAAAGTTAATTATTGCGGCAGAAAGGAAGAGGAGAGGAAGAAAGAGGAAGGGAGAGGAGATCAGTGAGGAGAGTGGAGGAGGGTAGTTAAGGATGGTAGTTGGGTAGGTCAGTGAGGAAAGATCATGGCGTGAGGGTGAGGGTGAGGGGGAGGGACAGGAAGGGTGTGTGAGGGGAGGACGCTGTGGTCGATACTCGTAGGAAAATAAAAGTTGTGGAAGGAATGGCGCTGCTTTAATGCTGTGTCTCTTGAGTGCCTGTTGGCGGTGACACTGCTTCAGGTGACGTGTAATTCTCTCTCTCTCTCTCTCTCTCTCTCTCTCTCTCTCTCTCTCTCTCTCTCTCTCTCTCTCTCTCTCTCTCTCTCTCTCTCTCTCTCTCTCTCTCTCGCCTCATTTCATGATTGCTTTCCATTTTCCACCCTCGTCTCTTTACATGTGTTATCCATTTCTTTATAACTGTATCTTTCTTCTCGCGTCCACCATAACCCCCTGATGCATCTCCTTCGCTTCCTTCACACACACACACACACACACACACACACACACACACACACACACACACACACACACACACACACCCTACATGACATGTCTCGCAGTTTTCCTTCCAGCCTGTGACATAATAACATAGCGGAGCAGTGGTTCCCAAACTGTCTTACATAACGTCTCTTTTACTGATTCTAACAGACCTGCACGCTGCCCTCAACACGCTTTATTGTATTTATATAAGATTAGATACCTTTACATATTATATCTAGATACTGTTTATGGAATTAGGAAAAATATTATTTGTGTGGATTAAAACAAATTTAATAGAAAATATAGACACGAGACATTTTAATTATATTTGCTTCGAGTTAATTTATCATATACTTCAAAGCAATGAATTCTGGGCAGATAACTTCACGCTTCTCTGGATAGTGTGTGTGTGTGTGTGTGTGTGTGTGTGTGTGTGTGTGTGTGTGTGTGTGTCAAACTGTTGTCAGCATGTCACAGCAGGTCAGGCCTCAGCATCGGCAGTTGCAGCAAAGACGTGTCCAGCGAGCTTGTCCCTCTGCAACGTGTCACTTGTTCAGTCTGGCAGGAAGTTTTGCTTGTCTTGTGTTTGGCCGTAACGTATCTTACGTCCTTCCTTTCTGCTTCATGATCCAGTAAAGTTATATATGATGAGACTCAACTCACGCCAGCCTGGACGGGACACAAGCAAGGTCTCGGTCTGGTGCTGTGCTCTTTGTCTTCGCCGACTTGAAATTAAATGTGCCAAATCATCGCTAATATGTCCCCGAGGCTCTAGGCCAAGCAGTCTGTAATATTTCTTAATCCAGGAGCCGCAGTGTGCCCAGCCCAGATGTGTTCATTTCTTTTATCACCTTTACTAACCCACCACCACCACCACCACCACCACCAGACAGGTGCCAGGGTATGGTGGGCACGCAGTGCCTGGCCTCACCTCGCAGCATTACCAGAGCGCACTTCAAACCATTTGCGGCACATATTTCGTTTTATATTTCAAACTGAATCAGTTTTCCAGCTCCACAGCGAGGCATAATTTATAGAATGGCAGCCAGAGTGGCAGACATGAAAGGCAATAGAAATTGCCTTTGGGATAGACTCGTGGAATTAGAGGCGGAAAGGAAAATCTTAGAGTCATGACTATATTATGCATCCAATAAAAGCCAAAGAGAAAATGAGCAGCTTCGTATTAACTCTTCGGCGAGAAAACGAATGATGAGAATCACTTTAGCCTTTGTAGATTGTTAGAGAGAAGGCTGTGAGGGCATCAAGTAAATGAGAGCGGTGCTCGGATGATCAGGCGGCAAGGAGCAGCGACCATAGGTGTGCCGGGCGCGAGAAGGGAAACAAGGCAGCACATGGTGAGCAGGACGGAAGGCAACGGAAGCTGCCTTTAAAATGGAACACGATCATTCCCAAGCGACGACCGAAGGTCGCGAGGCCCCGAGGAGATTGATGATGACTCCCGGAAAAGTGCTCGGGACGGCGGGAGGGGCGGCAGGGCACCACCGGGAGGCTGGGGAAGGGAAGCCAGACTCCAGTAAAAGGAAAAAGTGATAAAGACAAGAGGCACGACACTCAAAAAGAAAAGTTAACCGACACAATAAAATCAAAGCACCAACAGTCTGAGCTCGGAAGAAACTGGCCAAGTATAACAATTGATGGAAACACGAAGGAAACGAAGGAAAACTTGTGTGGCAAGAAACAGTTGACGGCGAGAAAGACAGAGACGGCAGGGTCACAAACAACGCAGATGAGAGTCAGGATGAAATCGAAACTGCATTGAACTCTCGTGCATCTGTGACTGAGAACACATTGCTGACGTCAACACTCATCCTTTGTAAGATTATTAAGCAACAACTCACGAGGCAGCGGTAAAATTTCCAGGGATGAGTTTAGATGAATCAGGAGCGTAGGCGGCCAGATTTACTGAAAGGAAAAACACACAAACCTGCTCCCTTGCAACAACATAGTGAGCGCAATGCCGCCGCCAACACACCTATACGTCATGAGGGAAAATATAAGAATTGGTACCGAATCGCTGTTCAATATACACTTCACTATTTTACATATTTGCACTACTTGCCTCCAAATAGCGGCAATAACCGACTAGTTTGTGCCTCGGAAAATTATAATTACATTCATGTCCTCGGTCACGCGTGCAGGTAAAATTAATATGAATTTTACCGTTTTCATTTCCTGTAAGCGGCGAGGTTATGATGACGTCAAGAACTCCAGGCATCATGGGAAATGAACGGGAGCACAGAGGAAGACACCAATCATCTCCGTGACCTCTGAAAATAACTCATGAGATTAAGGTTTGTGAATGCTGGCTTAAGAGAGGCCACAGGAGAAAAGCACTGGAGTTGTTGGTCCTGTTCAGGGTGTTTATGATAGTTACACTCACTAACGTAAAAGAAAAGAGGAAGAGTAAAGGCCAAGGCTCCTTCACGCCATCATCCAGCCATCTTAAAACAAGGTATCATTCAGGAGCGCAAGAAGCAAATATTTCAGCTATATACCTATAAGGAACAGAGATAATTATTACAAAGACTAAAACTAGACAGGAGAACAGCTTTCCTCGAGAATTCGCAAAACTGACCTGCAGGAAGTTTTTTTTTTCTTTTTCTTCTTTGGAAACTGAAAATGTGTGAACTTGTCAGTGAATTTCGAATATTCCTCCACCCTTAACTTGGAAAATGAATATGTAGATGACGTGCAACAAGTGAGATGTAATTTAAACAGAGATTTTTCATGTAAAAGATAATGAGAAAATGCTAGTCGACCAAGCAGTGCAAAAATACTGTAGCGTAGCGAGCGCAATGTTACGAAAGTTAATAATGCTTCTGCTGAGGATAAACTTTTAACGTATTTAAAATAAACCGAGGAATTTTGTGACTAAAACTAAGAATACGTTAGCTGATTCAGCTTGGCGAAGAATACTGCAATGTGTTGACAGTACTTTGGAAGCCACCGAGCTACAACGAATAACCTTACAAACTTTTAGCACAAGCACTGCACACAAACCTATTCAGCGTCATGAAGACCACTGTCATGTATTCTGAAACACCTCACCGCTGGGCTTCATATAAGATAATTTGGGAGCCACCGACTAAAAATAAACTTACAGACTTTTATCATAAACTCAGCACACGAACCTGAGATAAGCGGGCAGCGGGACACATGATTTGCTGTGCTTTATGCAAACAAATCACAAACACTACAATCAAGCGCAGAAAACATTGATCTTAAAACTTCAGATCCCAAGGTTATTACGCGAGTTACTCAATTACCTCTTGTATCTCTTCTCGTAAATCTCAATCTCACTCAATCTCATTCTTTCTAATTTCTCATTCATTCCTTTTATTCCTTCATTTACACAAGCCGGGGCAATTACGGGCGGGAGAGGGACGGGGCCGTAAAATGAATCTTGAGAGCCATCGGGGCGCCGAGACAAAGATGTATTATATGGAGGACGTGCCCCATAAAGTGAAGCACAGGGTGGGTCATGAAGTGCCGCGGTGCTTGGTGCTTCTCCCTTGAAGACGTCTGGGCCAGTGGTGGTGGTGGTGGTGGTGGTAATAATTGAAGATGTAGTGGCAGTAAAAATAATAGTAGTAGTAGCAGTTGTTGTTGTATTAGTTTTAATAGGAGTAATAGTAGATTAATGATAACAATCTTTTAAGTAAAACACCCAAAAATATAGAAAGATAAAATGTAATTTAGTTTAGTGACAGCCGTCGCCATGCCCTCCCCCACCACCACCACCACTACCACCACCACCACCACCACAACTACCACCACGATCTTTATAGCACAAGGCAACCGCGTCCAGAGGTGCTTGTGTCTGCTCCTCTCTCTCTGTCCTTCCTGTCTGTGAATGTATTTCTGTCTGTGTCTTTCCTGTTGTCTGTGTTTGTGTGGACTTCTGTTTGTTACTGTATCTATACGAGTGTCTGTGTGAGTGTGTCTGTTTTTGTTTATTCTGTATTTCTTTTTCTTTCTATTGTGTGTGTGTGTGTGTGTGTGTGTGTGTGTGTGTGTGTGTGTGGTTTACTTGTATGTGTGAAGGAATATTGGTGTCTTCTTGTCTGTGTCAGTCTGTCTGTCTCTCTGTCTGTCTGCTTATCTGTTTTTTTTTTTTTTTGCGTCATTATGTTTGTTCTCTCTCTCTCTCTCTCTCTCTCTCTCTCTCTCTCTCTCTCTCTCTCTCTCTCTCTCTCTCTCTCTCTCTCTCTCTCTCTCAACAGTACCATATTGCAGACGTGCGCGATATATCTGCTGCTGGAGTCCCTAACATCATATTCATGTACCAGGTGTGTGTGTGTGTGTGTGTGTGTGTGTGTGTGTGTGTGTGTGTGTGTGAATGTGTGTGTCAGGGGCAGGTGAGGGGACAGTCGTCACTTGGGACATGAACCTCTAAGCGAAGGGTCTGCAAAAATTCCTCAGCTTTGAGATCGGGACAAAAAAGGAAGGAGAAAATGGTGTTATCTCTGAAAAAAAAAAATACAGATTGAGTCGTCAGTAAAGCCCGCCGCGTGCTCAGATAAATTGGAGCAGCTGCCCTTTAACGTAAACAAAGCGGCAAAATATTTCAGCTCACACAAATAAAATGATAAAAAAAAATACGTTTCATTACAAAATTGCCGGGAATAAAGGTGAAAAGTGTGTGCAATGTGCCAGAAAGACTACACCGCGTTTGACTGCGTTACGAGGACCATTCATGCTTCAGCCAAACAGCCAGACGAGGCGGGCAGTGTAAAGCTGAGTGAAGGGACATGAGTAACACAACATAACACAACACAACACAACGTAACTCATCACAACACAACACAACACACACAACACGACACTCCCATAGTACCACACCCCCACACTCACCACCTCACCGCCAGCACCTCCAGTCGGCCCTCTGCTCAAACTTATACTTTTCTTGCCTCCTTTAACCATCCTCACTATTTTACTTGGGTTTCAACGGACTCCATTTCCTCCTCCCACGTTGTCTCTGTCTCTGTCTCTGTCTCGGTCTGCCTATATGTCTGTCTACCCTGCTTCTTGTCTGTCTGTCTGTCTGTCTTAGTGTCTTCCTGTATGCCTGCAGTGTTCATATATGTTCGTCTGTCTATATGTCTGCTCTCTCTCTCTCTCTCTCTCTCTCTCTCTCTCTCTCTCTCTCTCTCTCTCTCTCTCTCTCTCTCTCTCTCGCGGCGACAGTATGGCGGGGCGGCGTCGGCACACAGGCGGGAGCGGCACGAGGGCACTCTGGCCTGACGAGAGGGATACGATCAACGATACTCGGCCATAAAAGTCTCGCTAAGGACCACGAGGGCATAAGTGGCGCCTCGTCCCCGTGACTCTGCAAGCGAGAGCCTCCTTTGCCACTTCACACGAACCACGAGAGGGATGCCGAGTAAAAATAGACGATGTAGCGACTTTTTCTCTTTTTAAATACATGAGGAATGAATGGTTTATGTCGCGTACTGAGAGTTGCGGTGTCTGCGTTTTTTGCATGTTTTGTTTTTCTTTTTTATGTTTATTTTGCGTCCCTTGCGTTCCCTCCTCAGCTGTGTTACTGACGCGGCAAGTTGTGGCCTCAGTCTGCCCCACGGTGGGTTTAGAGACGAACTCAACTATAAGCGAAGAGAAAATCTCACAACTGAGCACCGCCAACCAAAATTCTGTTCTGGAATCACAGATCTACAAATTGAAGCATTACATTCTGCAGGCGCTGATCTGCAAGCATTTCTGAATTTGTGAGTTTGCAGGAGCAAGCGCAAGCCAGCTGTCTCGGTTTCAGTAGAGGGCATGAGTTGTATTTGGTTCTGGATACCAATAAAGGTTTTTACTAGCTCTAGGAGGAGGAAATTTTCCATAATAAGGGATTTAATAATCATCTCGAGTCTTTAATCATATTTACATTTTTCTGAATAACATGAGATGATATAATGAAGTCTGGAAATTGCCTGTATTGAATAATCTTTATATTAGCATGTTTATATTGAATACTTTAATATCATATTTTTACCACAAAAGCAAAGGTAAGTTGGCGGACAATTTCACGTTCCGCAAACGCGAAACGGCAAATCTGCGAAAAAAAATTGCAGCAAAACTACACCACTAGCGAGATCACACTTCCGCAATTACGGAAGTAGCGGTTTGCGGATGTGATTGCGGAATTGGTCAGCGCTGGAAAATATGGAAACACTTTTCCCCTCACGGTGCATCTATAATAACAGAGCGCGGCGTTCCGTTCAGTTACTGGGTGTGGGAAACTCTTCAAACAAAACAAGCACTATTTTACAAAATTTTCCTTATACTTAAGAGTAATTTTTTTTTTTTCGTCCGCGTCCTGCTCTCCGTCACCATTTGTTTTTTGGCGAGCGTCAGTGTTCCGGGGAATTAGGCCATGCATTAGGTGATGTGTTGCGCGCCGCCCGCTCACCAACTTAATTCCGCTCCCTAACCGGGGATAAATTGTTCACGTCTGACCTCATTTTTTCACTCAGAAGGGACGTGTTTCGCTGGATAAATAGCTACTCTGTTAACTTTGTGACACATGGACGACTTATGGGATAATTGTAACGCATGTTTATTCCTTTTTGCCATGATTGACTTTCAGATAGATTTTTTGCATCCTAGGAGACTTTTGAACGAGCAGTAATCGATGGAGAGTAGCTGTGTTTCCTTCATTCTGGTTCTGCGAGGCTCAACAAGCCCATGCGGCGCTATTTCCATGAGAACTATTCACTGAAGACTACTAGTTAATAGGTTTTCGCGCTTAACATTGTCATGTAGTTTCGTCTTTCCAGAATACTAAAACCTCTTTAAAGTCAAAATAACCAAGATCCAAGGCATGTCAGTCCCCGTCATTCTTACTCTCCGATCAACAAGAAAGCCATGGGCCACCAACCACAATCTGCAAGGAACAGTCACCCTTACAAGCTTCTGAGTAAGAGCTATACTAACATCAATGTTCTTACAGTAACGGGTTGTTTGCCATGTGTCTTTCAGTACTCCTCGACCAAATAGGCGTCTCGTGCACTAATATTTCCCCTGCCGTTATGTGCTAGTGAGGTCCTTATGTTTGGCCTTTGCTGCGTCTTACCTTGGTTACATTTAACAAGCTGTAGTGAAAGCTATCGAGGTTTTCAAGAGCGTTTTCATGACTAGTGGGCGTTTAAGGATTCTGTGTCATCAATAGGAAAAAAAAAACATGATGAGAACCTTACAGATTGTACCTGTGGCCTCTAAATTCATTCCTCATGAGAGTCCTTGGAGTTTAACCCTTTGATAGCTACACAATAATTTCCTCACAATCATCTACTACAACATTTAGACACCTTCCTCATTGCAGCTTCCTAAATACGAGTATGTAGTTCTGTAGCCTAGAAAAGATATTTACCTCCCGCCCCATTTTTTTCAGGTGTCCATGCAAACAGTTGTCGTTTTAGGGGTGTGAGTGATAATAAAACAGTCATAGCAGGTTAAGAGTACTGGCTTGACTCGACTTCTGGAACGCCCCTCGCAGCACCGCCACCACCCGAGGCCGCACTGAGCATCTGGAAGGCCGTGCTCAGGTCAACGCGCGTAATAGAGACTAAGTGAAGGGAGTGTGTAAGAGGATTTCACTTTGGTTCCGTGGAACTGTGTGTGTGTGTGTGTGTGTGTGTGTGTGTGTAATAATAATAATAATAATAATAAACGGTTTATTATTTAGGCAGTTGACAAACTGAAAATGTACATAGGGGATGGGGAAAAACTTAACATTAATCCTAACGGTAAGACTAATCTAGGAGGGAAATACGAGTACTACTGATTGATGGCTCGCACCATGGTGGGAATCGCACTGAGTCTGTACCGGTCCGTGCGCGGCGCCTTCAGGGGCGTTATTTTGTTGTGGTGTCTGGTGGCACGGACAGGGCGAGGCGCGTCGGGCGGCAGCATGTCTCTGAGACGCGGATGATGCAGTAGTCCCTTCCCAAACTTCTCCAGAGCCTCTCGGTGCCTGGTGGATATTCTGGACAGACTCAGGGTGGTCAGGGCTTCCTCATAGGTGGTGTATGCAGGGCCAAGGATGACCCTGCACGCCCTTTTCTGCACACTCTCTAGCTGTAGCTGTTGAGTGTGTGTGAGGGAGGAGGACCACGCTGGGGAGGCGTACATGAGTTTGGGGAGGATGAAGGTGAGGTACACCCCCCTTAACTCATCTGTCGGCGTCCCCAGCGACCTGAGTCTGCGCAGCATGTACAGCCTGTAGGTAGCTGATCTCACGGTGTGTGTGTGTGTGTGTGTGTGTGTGTGTGTGTTAGCCGGGAGAGTAACAGCGGCCGGCCTAATGGAGAGCGGCTTTAATTAAAATATAATATTGCGAAGTGTTCACACCCGAGAGATTTGTGGGAACCGATAACACCTGGAATATATTATCCCATTTCCTATTTGTACTCGATGGGAGAGTGAGGGGGGTAGCTCTGTGTGTGTGTGTGTGTGTGTGTGTGTGTGTGTGTGTGTGTGTGTGTGTTGGGGGGAGGGGGGAAGGAACAGGTAGGCGAGTGAGCGAGCGTTGGTATACATTTTATAGATAGGTGTGTGAACAGATTCCGTGTGTGTGTGTGTGTGTGTGTGTGTGTGTGTGTGTGTGTCTAGCTAGAGTACAGTTCGCTTCAGAGCATTTTCATGTTTCCGGCTTGGCATCCTTCCCAGGGGCGTTAGGCTGAGGAGTCCTGCCACGCTTTGCCTCCTACTGTGCACCTTCCCTCCTGCTTTGTGCCTCACCCCGCTCTGCCTTCACCTGACACGTAAAGGGAACGGTGTGCTACAAAGGAAACCAATTTCCCGAAGTCTTAGGAATAATGCAGTGCTTCCTTTGAAAAGTTTGAGTCAAAGGAGGAGAGGAAATATAGTAAGGAGGAGGGAAGGAAGTCGCGGTAATCTTTTTGCACCTAGAGAGTTTGACGGAAAGTTGTGTGCGTGTGTGAGTTTGTTGTCACAGAGAGAGAGAGAGAGAGAGAGAGAGAGAGAGAGAGAGAGAGAGAGAGAGAGAGAGAGAGAGAGAGAGAGAGAGAGATTTACCCTATGTCTGTCTCACGAGGAAATCAGGAGGGAGAGAGTGGGGAAAAAAAAAGTGTGAACTCACATCATCATCATAATTAACTTAACGATTACCACATCCGACCGGCAAATAAAAAAAACGGAAATTATTTTTTTAAATTCTGACTGATATTGAAATGGAGCTTAGACGAAAGTTTTTTGTGGGGAAGAAACTCAGTGTTGCCTCAGTCACTTACCCCTCGCCTTCACCCACACCAGTCACTGCCGCCCACACCACACACACCACACCCACCTCCACTTCCTCCTCCTCCCCCTCCTCCTCCTCTCCCTCTCCCCCTTCGCAGGTAGAAAAGTTTATTACTGCGGGATAAATGACTCCTTCGAAGGGATAATACAGAAAAAGCACAGCCGTTCCTTAGGGGATTCTAGTTTAAGCCTGAAACACCTTGCCCGCCTTGCCTCCTGCGATGACCGTGTTAGTGTGTTGACTTGGGTGCCACGCGAGGTACGGTGTGGGTCTGTTGAGTTCTGATGGTGGTGGTAGTGGTGGTTGTGGTCAGTACGTAAATATGAGAGAGAGAGAGAGAGAGAGAGAGAGAGAGAGAGAGAGAGAGAGAGAGAGAGAGAGAGAGAAGGATGGGGTTATGGTTGTGGGTGGGTGGATGTGAGTGGATGGGTTAGTGAACATTATATTAGTGTGTGCGGATCCACATGCTGCCTTCACGAAGCCTGTAGTCCACACGTCTGAGTCTAGATACATTTTGAGAACCAAATTCGGGTACCAAGTGTCTCGAGCACCAAGCGCCCTCAGGCCTATTTGCACTCGGGCCGATCTATCTTGAGGATCATCTGACCTGACGCCTGTGTGACCTGAGTACCATCCACCCCAGTACCAAGTGACTGGCTCTCGACAAATGCTACATCGCAGACAGGCATAACCGCACCAACTCATCACCAATACCATCACCACCGCTACATTGCCATACTACATAGCAGACAGGCATAACCACACCAACTTATCACCAGTACCATCACCACCACTACAGGCATAACTACACCAGCACATCATTACTGTCATCACCAGCACACCAACACCACAGACAGGCACATGCACACCACGACCACGTCACAATCACCACCACTACATCAACAACACATACAGACATACACCACCACAATATCATTTCCACCACCACCACCTCCACTACCACCACCACCACCACCACCATTGTAACCGCACGGGTCCCATTTTAGCCAGAGGGAAGCAACACACGCCATCACTTCAGATCACCCTTTCCTCCTCCTCCTCCCTTCCCTCGTCGCCTCGCCTCGCCGTGCTGCTGGAGGCGTGTAGTGGGGATCTGTGTGTCAGCCTCGCCTCTTCCCTGTATAGGCGCAGCTCGGCCCTCGCGGCTATGGCGAGATGGAGAAGGGGACACATGCTCTTAACTCTAACCCTCAGGAGCCTCGCAGCGCCCACATCTTTATAGATATTGCAATGTCTTGTGACTGAAGTGAATTGAGTTTTAGCAGCGGCTTGTATGTTTTTTTTTTCCTCTCTCTCTCTCTCTCTCTCTCTCTCTCTCTCTCTCTCTCTCTCTCTCTCTCTCTCTCTCTCTCTCTCTCTCTCTCGTTTTTTCTTCTTTCTATATTGATATGTCCATCCTTGTATCTATTAATATTGTAATAACTGTAGTATCATTAAGTTTGTGTGTTTCCTGAGTTTAACTTCTACTTTTACCTATTCTTACTATAAAAGGCGTAATGACTAACACTTGTCTTCTCTTATTACAGGTAAGAAAGAGGAGACTGCGGGAGATAGTGAGAGTTAAGAATCCACGGAACTGGGAAGGTGAGAAGTGAAAGAAAATTATTAGAAATCTTTGAAGATGATATGGTGGTGTGTATGTGACATGAGAGTGCATTGAAGTGACGTAAAGGTGTGTGTGTGTGTGTGTGTGTGTGTGTGTGTGTGTGTGTGTGTGTGTGTGTGTGTGTGTGTGTGTGTGTGTGTGTGTGCGTGTGTGTGTGTGTGTGTGTGTGTGTGTGTGTGTGTGTGTGTGTGCGTGTGTGTATGTGTGTGTGTGTGTGTGTGACTAGGCGAGCAGAAGTGAAGAACAGCACAATGTAAAAAATGACACGATATTGCGTGAGGGTGTACAGAGGGTGACATTAGGGTGTATGAAGGCGACATGGAGCTGCGTGAAGGGAAGGAGAATGTGTATGGTAACGAGACAGTGAGTGAGGGGGAAGAGGCGACAGATACAGGGAGAGAGACAGTAAGGGATGAGGGAAGCAGCTGAAATGGGGAGGCAGGAGAGACCGGAGGGAGAGTAAAGGACATGATATGAAAAGTGAGAGGGGAGGATGAAGCGGGAGAGGAAGGTAGGGGTTAGGGTGTCTGGGGCTGCACTACCCGACCCTCCCACGCTTATACCTGCCATTGGTGTCTTAATTAAAAGCTGCACGTAGTTGTTACGCAGGTAAATTACGGGAAATTGCCAGAAATAATTCATGACACAGTGAGGAAGGTTTTTGTCGCGTTCTGTAAGAAGACAATCTGGCGTCATGTTCCGCTGATGGAGGGAAGTGAAGCTTGATAATTTGTTCCTGTGTGTGTGTGTGTGTGTGTGTATGTGTGTGTGTGTGTGTGTGTGTGTGTGTGTGTGTGTGTGTGTGTGTGTGTGTGTAGGGCGGCGTACAGGGACAGTCATTAGTACCATTTAATCCCACGGTCTGATTCCTCGCTTTACCTCCGCCGTCCTCCTGATTGCACTAGTTAGCGTGGCAGCTTCCCCGTTGCATCGCGATCATCCACGAACAGCCGGCCGGGTTCTGGCATTCCGGAGTCACAGGGACGCTTTATGAACCTTTGTGTCAGTAGTGCTATGGTAGCTTTAAGTTGTACCGTCTGAGTGTGTCTCCTCTGTCCTTCCTTCTGTCCTGACAGGCTGTTTTCAAGGGCTGCATTCCTAAATGTGTCGGCGCCTTTAGAACTTTAAGGGACTCCAGTAAAAGTCTTAGAGGTTTTGATGGCGTTTTCATGATAGAATAGTTTAACAAGATTATGTACCGTCAGTGGGAAAAACGTCCATGAGAACCAGATTGATCATCATGAAAGTAGTGTTACATCACAAAGTGGTTTAAAATAGTACTAGTAGAGGATTTTGTCTTTTGCCTCTCGTCTTTCTCCGTTTTTGTTTTCTTTGTCCGTCGTTATTGTTGTTTACTCTACTGAAACTGCTCCTGTGTGTTTCTGCCGCCGTCCTTCCCTGTCTCCTTCCCTCTCTTCTTCCTTCCTTCCTTGCGCTGCCTCCATGTCTCTCTTTCCCTGTCTTCCCTCACCCGCCATCCGTCTATCCTATCACTGCTAACCCTCATGTTTCCTTTTATCTCCACAAACCACTTCTTCCCTTCGCCTTTCCTCCTCGCACCTCACATCACTCACGTCAATGTCCCCTTTTCTCCTTCCCTCCCTTCACTCTCCTCTACACTACGCCCTGCTTCCTTCCTTCCTCCTTTCCTTCCTCTCCTCCCCTCGCCTCACCACTTAATTAACTACCTGTGCGGCATACATCAGGTGGGGAGTAAGTCGTCCCAGGCACTGCACCACTAAGGTCGTCGAAGCAGACATAAAAATAAGCCCTGTACTTAAGCGTCAGTGTGGACAGTTTGTTAATGGCGGGGAAAGAGAAACTCCGGGAGAAGGAAATGGAACAGCGAGGATTGCGGAAGGTTTGGAATCCTTAAAGCTGGCGGGGACGTGTCTGGGGGAGGCCTATGTGTGATGGGACGTGTTGGGGCTGACTGGGAGGAGACCTGAGTGTGCTGGGACGTGGCGGGGCTGACTGGGGAAGGCCTGGGTGTGATGGAGCGTGCTGGGGCTAACTGGGTGCACTGCAACATATTGGGAATGACTAGGGGAGGCCTGGGTGTGCTAGGCGTGGTCAAGGGTGATGGGGCAACTGGAGTGGTCTTAGGAGATAGAAACCCGAGTGGTGAGACTTGGTATGTGCATTTACTCCAGGGTAGGAGGGCTGGGTGGGCGGGGCGGCCTCGTGCTGGCGTGTCCTGGCTGGCTGAGATAGGATTTGGCAAGCTTGAGTCAGGGTGTTTTGGGCTGAGGGAGGATGTGGCGGCGCGTGGCCTCGGCCGGGAATAGATAGGCTTTGGAAGGCCTGAGCGTGTTTGACTTAGTGATTAGGTGAGGGACTGATCGCAAG
>NW_026973715.1:602500-642500 GCF_035594125.1 Scylla paramamosain
CCCACGCCCAAGTAGTAGAGAGAGAGAGAGAGAGAGAGAGAGAGAGTCCTTATAGTCCTTTCAGTTACTCTTATTCTGTTTTACTGCCTCCTGCATCCCATGCCCCACTCGTATGTCCTGCCCCATCCCCCTCCTGCCACACTTCTCTCCTCGAGCATCTCAGCCTGCTAACCTACCAAGAGCCTGTCCTGGTTTCCTTTGTATTTTTATAGTAACATTTTTTTCATATGCTTTTTATTTATTGTTCTTTTTTTTGTGGGTGTGTTTTCATTAGTGTCACATCTTGTTTTCTAATGAAGATGCCATGCAAAAATTACTCACTCCATGATCAGTTCGCCGAAATTGACCTAATTTTAAGTTTGCCTAACTTAAATTTATCCTGGGAAGGGACTTACGATATGCAATGATTTCTATATAAGTAAACTGACGAAGGCTAGTAAAAACGTTAAATATCCCACAATGAAGGTATACGTAATATGCTTGAGTGAATAATACTTTATGCGTGTACTGAAGAGGATGCTGCTCCGTGTTTATGAATGTGAAAGCCTGAAGACAAGACGATATTAGGAAGTTTCCCGACACTTACAATACAAGTGAGTACAGCAGGTGAAAGAATGCGGGGAGTCGAAGAAATATTGATTAAGAGCTGGATCCAAGATGCAAGAGATAAGCTTCAATAGAATTCAGGATTGCATTCCTAAGCCTTGCAGCGCCTTATCTCAATTTACCCTAATGAAAACCTTATCTAGATTACACTTAACAGACTCCAGTGGAAGATATTGGGCATCTTCAGGGATGTCTGCATCATTATAGTGATAGTTTAAGGGTTCCAAAATCATCAAATGAGAGAGAGAAAAAAAAAAAAATGAAAAGCGCGTCTAAGCATCGCAGTGGCCTTTCAAAATTGCCCTGATGAAACTTTAACACGTCTAAGAATACTACCCCAAGAAAATCAGTTTAGAAGTATCTCCTGTGTGAATAAGGATGCCTTGATGATGGAAACAATTATGCAAATTTAAAGTATGCTAATGAGGGGAGAATAATTTACCCTTGAATGGAGTCACACAGGCGCCAAATAAAGACACGTATTTAAAGTCAAGATTTGGGTAAATAGAACACGACACACTTTCTTTTTTTCTTTCCAGGAATACGAGAATGTGCCTGGATTTTTACTGAAACTTTTTTTTCGTTTTTTTTTTTTTCGAGTTTTTTGTTGGCAGTAGTGCGCAGGAAAGCAGGGACATCGGGGCTGGTTACTCCTTCAGGCCCTCATCTAAAATTCTAAACCCTCCCCACAGTCAATAGCAGCCTTAGATTACACTTTATTTACGATCTTTTTCCGCTGTTAGTTTTTTTTATTTTTTTTATTGCTATCGTCACACTCATGAACACTCTTAAGCAATTCTTTAGAAATTTCTGGGTTTTTTCCTTAGATCATCACGACACACACACACAGACACACACACACACACACACACACACACACACACACACACACACACACACACACACACACACACACTCAACTTGCCATGTCTAGTGTGTGAGTGGTCTAAAATTTATGTTAACTTTTCTACTTTGAATATGATTTTTTTTAATTAGACTTTTCATCTTTATTCCTCCCTTGAAATAAAAAAAAGGAGAAACAATGACCATACAGCTGCTTATGTTGACGATAGAGTAGTAAATAGTAGTTCAGTAGTTCATTATACCAACTAGCTTCACTCCTATACTACAATACTCTTTCAAATCCCTTTCACTTCCTCGTGCACTTGGCGAAGGTAGAAATGGAAAGGCGATGAAATGTAACCAGGAGGTCAAAACAATACGCTGAGGAATGCGAGACCAACAAACATAGGCAAAAAGATTCAAGAGAGGTAGTGATTCGCAGCGAGGCGGAAGACAAGAAGGACGTTGATATGTAGCCGGGAAATTAAAGATCATAAGATACTCGCTTACTTGAACGTAGGTTTAAATTCTCCCAAATGTAAGTAGAGATTCAAAAGGCGCTTGGCATTCTTCTGAGGCCGTAATTCTGAAACTCTTCTCTTTCTCATCACGATTATTTTCAAATGCCACAGAAATTATTAGGCGGGTTCTCTCGAGTGTTTCTCCTGTTAGTCATGTAGAAACCCTGTTAATCTTTCACTAGAACTGCATAAACGCTCTTAATAATCGATGTAACTTCAACTAGAGCCTTCTGAAAGTAGTCGAGTTGCGGTGTAGAAGTGTTTCAGAATATGTCCCTTACTACGACTTATGAATACCTTGCACTGTGCTTCTAGTTGGGAGTATTGCAATTAATCAGTTAAAAAGACCCGAGGAAACACACGAGGGACATTGGATGGGAAAAGCACAGTATAGTAAAGGAGAAAAGGAAGCGTGATAGGGTCAGTTCGAAGGAAGGAAGGAAGGAAGGAGAGAGAGAGAGGAGAGGAGAGGAAAGGCTGCCTCCAGATATTGGCATACTAAACTATAATATAATTTTCCAATGGCTATACAATTTTCGTTAATGTCGATTTCTTTTGCCAGGGGAAATTTATCGGAATTGAAATGTAGGGCAGAAGAGGAGAAAGTCGCGCGCTGAACACATGGTGGAGGAAGGAAGACCGGCGAATGTGAGGCGCGGAGGTTGAATTTAAGCTGGAGGGAGATTGGCTGAAGGGAAATGATACCATGAACTCACGTGGAAGGGAAAGGAAACATAATTTTCATTTGTGGTGAAAGCTTGGCCTAAGATAAAAGGAAGTTACAATATAGTTGAGGCACATGAAGCTAAGTAATAGTGGCTATGAGTGTGCGTACTGCAGTAAAAATTGGGCACTCCATAGTCACTTTACATTAAGGGATAAAGAGCAAGCAATTAGAATTTTTTTTTTGTGCCTTTATGTAGAAATATACGGAATGTACACGGTGTAGCCTAGACGAGGCGCCCACACGTACGCATCCACTCACGCACACCCACAAACATTTCCTAAGAATTATTTTAAATCACATCATGTCTGCAGCCAGTGAAGAGAGAGAGGTTTATATGTAGCGGCAGTGTGCGGCAGCCGTGGGAGTGTTGGCACCGAACTGGTGTAGGACACAATGTTTTTACAGGGAGTCACGCATGTAATAACCAGGTGTGCTTCATGCAGGGACCGCCACGTGTAGGACTCATGGCTTCTTGCAGTTTCCTTTATTTGCTTACGTTCATAATACCTTGACGGACACCTCCCGTGGTCAAATCTATACTATACTCTTAAAATGTCAGCAGCCTCTCAGCTTTCCGACCACGATACGAGTTGGTCAGCTGTCCCACTCCGACCTCTCCCAGTAGCAATTAAACTTGTTTCTCACGCGCCACACCGGGACGCACTCGTGTCGTTGATCTGTACCAGCGCCTCAGGCAGACCCTCGCGATGTGATGCCGTGTCCTTTCCACATCATACAAACATAAGCTCAGCGCATCGTTCAAGACTTGGAGTTAACTTCATGTACATTAATATATTCATATGAGGGCAAAAAAAATCCATTATCTGTATGTTAATGGAGGGAGGTAAGGAGCACAAAATGTAAGAAATCAGCATTTGCAATATTCAAATAACATTTTGTGTCCTGCTGGTATCCAAGGAAGTACAGAGATGCACAGCAAGGTGCAGCCAGACCACCAGCAGTGCCCTGGCAGGCTCTTGATGCGAGGAGAGACAAGTCATGCCACCATCAGCGTGTGGCAGGTGGAGTTCCATACAGGGCGGCACCTTCACGCTGCCGTCACGATGCTGCGTGGTGCTGCTGCTGCAAGTGACGTCATCTTGAGGGAAATAAATATCCAGAAGAAATTGAAACAAAGGTCTTTCTTATAACTATAATGATTAAAAAAAAAAATAAAAGCACCTTCCGGAAGGAAAGCGGTAAGACGGAGTTTTCATGGTAATGTTAATCCTGTGAGAACAGAAGCTTTAAAAGGATCATTACCTGAGCCCAGCAAAGGCACCAGTGAAGGCACTGCCATTCTACACCACTAATTGCACAATACTCGTGCATGTAACAGTGAGTTAAAAACAAAGGCTGAACAAAACTCTGTTCATAACCTTATCGTGTGTGAGTGTGTGCTGGCATCTGGGATGCTGTCGGCCTAGTGAACATTAGTCTCCATATTGGCATTAGTGTGCACTCCAGCCTCGTTGACTCAACCTTGTTTATGACTCACGGCGCTGCACCCTGCAAGGAATAGAAGGGGCGGCGCCGTGAACTCTACTGCTCCTAGCCAGCTTCATGTGTGTACACCGCGAAGAAGATGAAGACACTCCAGCTTCCTTGGTGCAGCGGTAGGACGGCGGGGCGACGGGTCTGTTGTGTATTAGAAATTTTTGAAGCACAAACAAGAAGACAGTTATATATATAATATATATATATATATATATATATATATATATATATATATATATATATATATATATATATATATATATATATATATATATATATATATATATATATATATATATATATATTATATATATATAATGGTTGTATATGTGTTGTATTTTCTTTTTCTTTTTCGTTTTTTTCTATACTGTCTTGTCTTATTTTATCTTTTCATTATTATATTAAAGAATGTCACTTGATATCTTTGGTGTGCGGCGCCAAAGAACGCTGAAGTATTTACCTCATCCGTGACCTCTTGTAATTTTGTCACCCGTTGTCTCCCTGCCTTCACGCACGAGCCTCTGCCGTCTGTTTAGCATTGCACTGTAATGAGAAAACTTTAACTTTGACTCTCAAGACAAAGGAAAATTTTTGTTTATTTTTTATTCTGTTTATTTATATATTTTTTTTAAGACCACAAAGAACAGACAGTGGCGCTCCTTACGGGTTTGTTCTTTCTTAAGGTACACTAAGTAATGAGAAAAAATAGATGGAACACACACACACACACACACACATTCGTGTCCCTAGCCTCTAAGTCTCCTCCTGAGCCACAATACCACGCCAGCTTTCTCTGTCGTTACTTCCCTCGGTAATCCTTTGAATCTCTCTCAGGGGACTTGGCGCCACTCTACTCCCGCACCATAACTCACCGCCACAAAACTAGTAATTTCCTTCCATGCGGCCGTCCGTCGTGCAGTCCTGGTCAGAAGCACGTAGACTATCCTGCCGTTCTCACTTCCACTGTGCTTAATTTTCCTTCACCGGTGCAAGCAAGTCCTCTCATCTGTTGATAAATGAGTGACAGGTTCTCAGCACATCAGAGGATTTGATTCCTTTACTGCTCTGGTCTTTATTAACATTGACAGCGCTGTGCAGAAATAGTTAGCATGGACGCAGAAAAAAGAGAGAATAAGAGTTTAATTCTGTGTTTCCTAAGCTACAAAAGTATTAAAGAGATTGACGCAAAAAAAGAAAAGTGACTGAGAAGCTGTACACGACTATGAGAACAAAATTTTTACTCTTACAGTGGAAGGACTAATGACGAGAACGGTCAGGCAGCGAGCATGAGTGTGGTCTGTTACTCAACTGCAGATGAAAGTTTCACAAGTGTGCCAGCAGACAGGATTGTGCACCTCTGTTATGATCCATTTCCTCGACTTCCCTGCTTATTCCACCCGTGCAAATCAGGGCACTATTATAATAAACATTTGCTTTCTGCTCCTCAAACCAGGGAGGGAATATATTGCTAGCTTTGAAAGAAATGACAGGCGACAGGTTTTGTGTCCTGTAAACCTCCCCTACCAGTGAAGCTCTCAGGAAATTCATAGTATTGTATGACAAATAAGTACTACATTTTCTCCAACTAGGAAAGGAACAAAACTCTTCTCATATAACAAGTAACAACAGAGGACGTATTTTGTGTCATCTGTAGCTCGCTTGCAGATGAAACTCTTGTGAAATTTATAGCATAGTGAACACGCCCTTCCTTTTCTCCAGCCAGGGAAGGAACAGATTTCCACCCCTACACTACCTTTACAAGAGGTGACAACAGAGGACATGCTTGGTGTCGTGTGTATTCAACGATTTTCAATTCCTCTCCTTTTAGGGTGGAAAATATACACATAGGTAGAGTAATACATGGCAGGAGTTCTTAGTGGAGAACCATTCACTTGCATGCATCCTCTCTTTGTTAATTCAATTCCAATTTCCCCAGGCAATTTTGTATCTGCCGTGCCTCTCCTGTTCCTTCCATATTTATTAGTGAAGGCGTCCCATAAGGCTGTATCACCTACCCACACTGGAGACCTTAATCAAACTCTGCGCTCCATCTACTGTTATTGTCACACCTCTGTTCTCTATTATCTTCAAGCAACGCCCCTCAGAAGCTTCACAACTATACGAGTAAAGCGAAGCGTCTCATTTTCGTCTTTCTGTGTGGTTGAATGTCTCTGTGTCTGTATGGTTTTGTCTGTGTCTGTCTTACTGTGTTTGTGTCTTATTATTATTATTATTAGCATTATTATTATTATTATTATTATTATTATTATTATTATTATTATTATTATTATTATTATTATGATTATTGTTATCATTATTATTATTATTATATTTTATTGATGTTATATTTTTATGTATCAAGGACGCTGACCAAGTTCTTGTATTAATTAATATCTGCATTTGTGTGTGTGTGTGTGTGTGTGTGTGTGTGTGTGTGTGTGAAGAAGGCTGACCAATGGCAGAGTAAAAGAGGTACTTCTAAAAAAAAAAAAAAAAAAAGAAGAAAACACAGCTTAGTTGGCGCTCCTAAAACAGTTGGTGTACTCCTATTCCTAAAGTCATTACCTCAGACGTTTAGTGACACAAGTGTGCCGGGCGCCCACTCCCTGCGTCGCTACGCCATCCATTCCTCCCGTGCACATTCCCTTTTTTTTTTTCTTTTTTCCGAAACGCGTCTGCCTTTTTCATCACCTCGCCTCTTAAAGTGGAAACAAACTAAAACCTTTTGTCTTGGTGCCTCCCCCGCAGCCTGAGTGGCTTACCCGGGGCTTACATGACTCCCTGTAATTGAAATTGATCTTGTCCTTCGGGAGGTTCCTCTGGGGCACCGGGGTTCCCTTCATTTGTATGGAAATAAAACTGGTTGTCCAAAAGCGAGCAGAGAAGGCGCGGCACGGGGAGGCGTTAGCGTCTTTGTCTCGAAAAGAATAATAGGAAAGAGAAGTTCTGTTGTGGAAATAAGTTTGCCCCTGTGAGTTATCTGGTAATTTTACGAATCTCCCAATTCCGCCTCGCCGCCATCAGGCCCTGCAGCGCCTCCCTTGCTGGGCTGGCGCAACCCAGGGCTGGGAGGCGTGCTGAGTGTGCCATGTGTGGTGGCGGTGGTGGTGTGTATAGGGAAGCCTGGTCAGGAGGTGGTCAGCAGGGAATGACTCACCTCTGTGTCTCAGGTGCGGTTTGTGGAGCGCGCACACACACACACACACATACACACACACACACACACACACACACACACACACACACACACACACACACACACACTATTCATTCCCTATAGTGTGTGCCATAGTTCCTCTATACGAGTATCTCTGTCTTTTTTACAGTGTGATACCTATATCAATGCATTATTTCTTATCAGTATCATTATTATTTGCTGTAATCCTGTAAGGGTTGGCTCGCTCGGTGCCGTGTATGGAAGTGACAAGTCATTTCAGTGTGTTGGGCACAGCGACAGTCAACGTTTAGTTTACTTCTTTTTTTTTTTAACCATTGACATATTGGTAATATTAATTATTCATGCACATCATTTAAAAAATAAAAAAAAGTTCAGCTCGAAGCACAGAATGACAAGTGTGCGTGTGCCGACCGACAGTCCCCTCCATTCCGTGTGTGTGTGTGTGTGTGTGTGCGTGTGCGGCGGGAGTGCCGCGGCTGCCCGTCAGCCCGCACGTGGTGGCGGGCAGCCACGCCCCCTGAGACTCCCGGACGGGCCGCTCATCCACCAGCCGCAATACGCTGGAACTCAAGCATGCGTTCTGAAATAGATATGTAAACAAACAAGGTAGAAATGATAACAAGTAATGTTTTCACAACCATGCAAGGTCGTCCACGATGGTCAGCACACCGGCGTCACTCCATCCCCAGTAGTGAGAGGGAGCCATGCAACCTCACATCGGCCTCCCCTGCGGGTAGCCTGGTCCTGGGGTGCTGCCAGGCAGTGCTCCCTGTGTGCGTGGCCACCAACCAGCGCTGCCCCGCGCTGGCAGGCTGCCCTGACGTGCGACACGCAGGGAAGCAGGCACCACCCACACAGGGGTGGCGGCGCTGGCTCAGGCCTCACCTGCAGGGCGTGTAGTGTCTGGAGGTGTCTGCTGCACTGCCACGCCTACTCTCACCCTCCCTCCCTCCCTCACTCCCTCCCTCCCTCACTCCCTCCCTCACTCCCTCCCTCCCTCCCTCCTTCCCTCCCTCTCTCTCTTCCACCCTCCCTGTCATTCCCGCCCACACTATTGCATCACCTCTCCCCGCTCTCTCCCGCTCACACAGTGTTGCCTATTTCTTCGCCCTCATCTTGCCGCCCCGCCTCACGCCTTCGTTACCTTTTATGCGAAATGCTCCTCATCTTCAGATGTATTTTCCGCTGCATCTCATTCACGACCTCGTCATTTTTATTCCTGCTCGTGTTTCTTCCCGTGCTCGTAGCCTTTGTACGGACGCCCCCGTCCCCCTTTGTTGCTCCTGCAGTGCTGTGTTCTCCGCCGCGGCCTCCAGGCGCCTCCAGGATTTCATGTCTGATCCAGCGCCTGAGGACGTCTGCTGCAAATGCGCGTTGCTTCGCACACACTCGGCCACGACAGCCCACGCACGGCCCCGGACACCAGACAACCTTCCCCAATCCTGTAACCTTCCTCCTCGCTTCTTTCTTCCCTGTGACCTCCATCCCACGTCCCTGTGACCTCTTCACTGCGGCCCTCTGCCCTCCCCGCCCCCAGCCAGCCCGGGGCTGGGCAGGCCTCTGAGCACAGTGCCGTCGGTGCTGTTCCCTATCGCAGGTTGTCAAGAGGAGACGAAAATCTGTTTAGAAAAGTTAAGAAATTTTTCTTTTTTTCCTCACCGACAGTTGCAAGTTTGCTATGGGATTTTCGTCGGTACGATTGTCTAGTTATCTCTCTCTCTCTCTCTCTCTCTCTCTCTCTCTCTCTCTCTCTCTCTCTCTCTCTCTCTCTCTCTCTCTCTCTCTCTCTCTCTCTCTCTCTCTCTCTCTCTCTCTCTCTCTCTCTCTCTCTCTCTCTCTCTATATATATATATATATATATATATATATATATATATATATATATATATATATACACACACACACACACACACACACACACACACATACACACACACACACACACACACATATCTGTTTCTCTTTCCACTCGATCTTTTATTTCTTATTTCCACTTCCTCTTGGATTTAAGGTCACAAATTTCAGAGAGAGAGAGAGAGAGAGAGAGTGAGAGAGAGAGAGAGAGAGAATAGTGGGCGAATGTTTTAACCTCAAAACAGAAACCAGCAAACAGGTTTCCTCCCATACACGTATCATTGTTTTTTTTTTTTTTTTTTTTTCCACAGCGACCCACACAAGTCAGTCTCGCTTTTGCTGCTGCCATGAAGTTTCCTGAAGTGCACGAGGCTCTGTTTTGTCTGTATTGCCTCGCCTCACCACATGCTCTCCTATTCCGCCGCCTGCCATTACGTCCCATCTCCATTCTCCCCTTCCCTCTTCCTCGCCCTCCTCGTCTTGCTTCTTCCGCCGTACAAACAAAACATGTTGATCCGTCCCGCACCTCATCAGCGGAGAGATAGATAGTCCCACTAGAGTAAACGGCATCACAAGTAATTCCTCGACCTTCCCTGTGTGCTGAAGAAATCCGGCAGTCCGTCTTTTGTCTCGGTGCCAAGGTGGGTGACGCGCTGACTGTCGTGTGAAGGAAGATGTGAAGGCAGGGACGTAAGGGAACCCGCGAGAAGCCAGCAAGCCTACATATGACTGTCTCTGTGTGAAATATACCTACGTACCACCCATCATTCCTATACACAAATTTATCTAATCTCTTAAAGCTCTCTGTTGACTCGGTACTAATAATCTGATTGCTGAGTATATTCCAGCCATCATACCTTCCTATTTTTGGACCAGCTTCTTCATATTTTTTTTTTTTATTTTAGGTATGAGGCTTAATCCTGTTACTTCGGCTGTCCTGATTTTTGAAGCTGATGATTCTGGTTATATCATCCCGTTATGCCTTTATGTCAGATTTCCTCGTAATCCACGCCTCTAAAAGCTTTGATTTTCTCTCAAAGGAATATTTCGTAGCCCTTGTAATATATGTTTGTCACTCTACTTTGTACTGACTTTAACGGACCTATATTCCTCGTTTAATTTGGGGAACAGAACTGTACAGCATAATGAAGTGTTTTTGTGTGTGTGTGTGTGTGTGTGTTTGTGTGTGTGTGTGTGTGTGTGTGTGTGGAGGGGGAGATGGTTCTGGCATCCTTTTTCTCCACACACCCCTACTAACCACAAAAAGAAAAAGAAAAAAAAATTTAAAAGAATGACTCTTCTCTCCTCCATTCCCTTCCCTTCCCATAACACTTTTCTTTCTCCATTCCTTTTATTTATTTTTTTTTTTTTCACCAGTCTGATCCAAAAGTTCACATAAATTTTTCCACTCCACTTTTTTCCCCCTTTGAGTTCCTTACCACCATGAGTAGTTTTTCCTGAAGGCTACGGCACCATGAACAAGTGAGAGGGGGCGGACATGCTGGAGAGAGGCGGGCAGGTAGGCAAGCAGGCGGACAGGCACAGGAGGGGCAAACATGAACAGACACGAGGGAGAGGCAGGTGAACAGGCAGACAGGCAGACAGACAGGCGAACAGGGACTTGAGGTGCAGACATGAACAGACACGAGAGAGAGAGAGAGAGAGAGAGAGAGAGAGAGAGAGAGAGAGAGAGAGAGAGAGAGGCAAATAGACAGACAGACAGACATGCAGGGACGAGAGGGACAGACAGAGAGACGGTGGCGAGTCGGAAGGGGTTCAGGCAGCCAGGATGGAGCCTTGTCTGGATGAACGAAGCACAGAATGGTGAGGATGAGACGACATAACGACACACCGCCTCTTCTCACTAATTAACCTTCCGGCCGCTATGACTGCTCAGGCTTGATGAAGTAGCCTGGCGGTGTAAGTTGAGACCATTAATTCTCAAAAGCAGTGACAGCTAAAGGATTGACTCGGAATAGTTCAAACCGTTTGGCTCTTATGGTTTTTATGTTTCCTCTGTAAAATCATCTAGACCGAATAAAGTAATAAATGGCATACTGTAATTTCCTAACTGTAAAAAAAAAAAATTATTAGTAGCTATCTATCAAAAGGTAACTTAGAAACACCAGTGACGAACGTGATAGAAATTGTTAATAATCTTTTTTACAATATTCTTCACTCCTCCACTTTGTCACCATTTTTGAGTGGCATTAGTGGGATTTCCGTGTTTACTGTGCAATCGGAGACACGTCTTCATCTGTGTGTGCAAGGGATGGGAGGAGAGACAGGTGTGCGGAGGCGGTGAGATGAGGCAGGTGTGAGGAGGCGACGGGATGAATGTAGAAGGAAGGGAAGGAGGGAATGGGAGACGTAGGATAGAGGAGGGCATTACTGAGGCAGGGATGAAAGAGAGGGGGACATTGGGGTATTGGAAGCAAACAAACATGGTAAAGACAGGGTGTTTGATGTAAGAGGTTAGAGATAAGTAGTGTAGAGGCTGGTGGAGATAATGGTGGTGAAGAATAAAGCAGAGAGGCAAGGAGGAGGTAGAAAACAAGGTAAGCAAGGTGTAGGCAGAGAATACCAAAGAGAATATGTGAGAAAATAATGGAAAAAGCTATTTGAAGGAAAGGAAGGAGAGGAACAAGTGGTGGTGGTGGTGGTGGTGGAGGTGGAAGGAGAGAAAAAGCAAAGTAAAGGAAAGGTATAAGGAAATAGAGAAAAGGATAAGTAGGATGTAGAGAAGCTGTAAGGAAGCAGTGAGTACGTCAGGCAGTGTGGAAAGCAGAGAGGGTGGAGCAGAGACGAGGAGTGGAAGTGCGGTGGAACGGTAGTGTAGAAAGCAGACAGTGCGGAGTGGTAAGACAAGGCAGCTGGCGGTCAAAGATAGCGAAGATAGTAGGGAGCACTCTTATCTTAACGGAGGAGAGGAGGAGGGAAAACAAGAATTAGTAGACCAGAAGGGGTAAAGATAAAGGGGAAAAGTATATAAGTTCATGAGAGTACTGGGAAGAAACACCCAAAACAAGGATGAGAGCTAAGAGCCGCCACACTTCACCTCCCCCTCAGCCTGCCTTGCTTTTTTTTTTTTTTTTACCTGCCTCTGCTTGCACTTTCCCGCTACATGGCACCCTCCACCCCCTCCTATTCCAAGTTCCAACACTTTTCTAACCTCTGCTCCTTCCTTTCCTTTCCTTTCCCTCCTGCACACCATTACGGGGAGAAGAAACTTTATTCATATCCATTACGTAAGTCGTTAAACATTTTCAGACCTTCCATCACGATCATTTCCGTCACCAGCCACCTTCTGCATACTTAAGTCGGTGATGGGACTGTGCTTCCTGCCTCTACTCGCTGCCTCGACCCGCTGTGGAGGTGCTGGAAGGGTGTGTGTTGCGTGAGAGGGAGCGTTGGGTTAGGTATGGCACTTGCCGGTTGCAGATCAAGGCTTATCTATACGATGTCTTCTATGCTGGGCGATGTGAGCACTGTTTGCCCTCTGTATCGTCTGCCCGTTGCTGTCACCGCTTGCTCAATGACAAAGTCACACTGCCAGGGGAGCATGAGGAGAAACGATAAGAGATAAGGATAAGAGATAAAACGAGTGTGAGAGAGGACAAACACACACACACACACACACACACACACACACACACACACACACACACACATACACACACAGATGGACGAGCAGTTGCAGTCCTCCGTGAGCAAAAGGTTTGGGTGTGTTGTGTGCAGAAAGCCTCAGCCATATCAATAGTTAGTGGCCACGAGAGTCCAGCCCGTAATTCTCAAGACCGTGGTGAAAAGAGAGAGAGAGAGAGAGAGAGAGAGAGAGAGAGAGAGAGAGAGAGAGAGAGAGAGAGAGAGAACCCTCAATCTACAGTTTGTTCAAAAGTATGAAGAAAAGACGAGATAATGGTGAGCTGCTCCCGCCCACTGCAGGAGGGGGAAGGCTGCTGGCGGCGCTGATGTGGGCGGCGTGGCGGGCGTGGGCGCAGTGCGAGGCTTAGCAGGAAATATTTGCGAGGATGGCAATTTCATGAGACTTAAAAGAGAATATTCATTGCTTCCTCCTTGGAAACGCAAACGTGCTTACTCATCACGGAGAAAACGAAAGCAGGATTATAACTTTTTCATGGGGAGAGGTTTATCATGCGTTATTTTGCTGGGTCTGAGTTAGGGAATGTTGAAATGTACGAGGAGACAAATCACGAAGAAAACAAACGAGGAAACAACTGTAGCATATCTCTTTGCCATTACGAGGTTGTGTGTGATCAGCCGCAGTGTATGAGTGAGGGTTTAGAGGGAGATTCATGAGGTTTTGTAATCTGAGGACTAGCGAGGCGAAAGATTGCTGAGCAGGCAGCGAACACAAACAACTTATGATTTCTATCGGTTTCTGTGTGACTTCCTTAGTGCACAGATGAAAAAGGAAAGAGTTGGTCATTTTTGCATTTATTACATATGATATCTATACTTCCTCTGCATCTTATAACAGCTCGTATTCCTAGACCAGACTCCTTTAGGGCGCAGATAAAGAAGGAAGACATAGGATCATCTGTGCTTTTATAACCCACGATGAATAAAGAATGAACACATAGAATGAAGGAACAAGTCGTGAAGCAGAGGTGAGGAGAGGCAGGAGGGGGGCATACGAGCTCTCTCACTCTCTCTCTCTCTCTCTCTCTCTCTCTCTCTCTCTCTCTCTCTCTCTCTCTCTCTCTCTCTCTCTCTCTCTCTCTCTCATCTCTGGGTACACAATCTCCTTTTTTGTAATCTTCTCAGACTCACTCAGCCACTTAGGGTTTCACGCTCTTGCAGTCCTCTTCTGTTTCTAATCCTCTTGTCACCCCAATTCAGGAATAGTTTTCTTCTCGTCTTTTCGTTCCTCGGCACAGGAAAGAATGCGTAATCTTACCATGGAGTCATCACTGGAAGGGAATAATTGACTCCCTCGTACCTTCACCTCCTGCCCTTTAGCCCACGTCATCTTTCCGAGCCATCCTTGCGCCGGATTGCTTGGCCACTCGCCCACGTCTATTCCCGGCAATCTGCTTGGGACTCGGGAACCGCCAATGAACTCCACTATCAGACTGCAGCGCCCGGTACAATTTAACCTCTCGGTGGAAACAACTTCACCCAGAAGGAGACTTGAGGCGAGCACTGTAGCTGATGGCAGTCTGGCTTGTGGCTCCTCCTCTTTATCTTTGCCTTACTCCTTTCTGGCATGCTCCATCCCAAGTTTCCTTCCCTTCACGAGTGTCGCAGGCAGCAGGTGATGGCCGCACCGCACCTCTCCTCCGGTACACCTGAATTATCACAAGAATGATGTTGTTCCGCATAAGAAATCCATACACCTTTGAGAAATTAAAACCCTTTATTGGCGATATTTGTGTGCGTGTGCGCGTGCGTACTGGCGCCACACACACACACACACACACACACACACACACACACACACACACAAACACCTAGCACGTGCTCGCCTTAATAACAATCCTTGCCTGCCTGGATATTAATACTTCCCCTCCTTGGGCCGCCGCGCCGCGCCAGTGCAGAATTCATTATACGATATTTTATCACTTGGGAGGCCTTCTGTCTTGCCGCCTGATGATGATAATGATAGTGATGTTGACGATGGTGCTTGGCCTGTACAGTCGCTCAGGCAGCAGCCGCGCCCAGCCGTCCGCCGCCCGCCCCGAGCAGGCACCGCTGGAACTTGGCCAACAGCAATTAGGAGCAATAATAGGTGGTGTGGTTTTCGCGAGGGTTCTGAAGACGCGAGCCATTATGTTGTTAGCGAGGAGTGTGTGTGTGTGTGTGTGTGTGTGTGTGTGTGTGCAGCAGGATAGCAGAGCGGTGGAAGGGTTTTATTCCTTCAGCATTTCACCACCACGCCTTCAGGCTTGTCGAGGTTCCTGGAGGACGGCGTCACGTGACCTCCTTCTTGAGGCGTTAAAAAAATAAAAAAATCAATCCGTCTATTCCTGGATGGCATTACAAGATAGAGGTGATTTTTTTTTTATTTATATAACAAATAATGTACTCAGACTTGGCAAACACTTAAATATAAACTTAGTACTCATTCTGTGCTCAGTAGCGTACTAACATTCCCACACCCCACACGTCTCACAAACCAGATTATTCCTGGAGGTTTAACACGTAAACTTTCAAACAAATGATCATTTCATGTGTACTTTGCTGCCATTTGCTAATTACTGTTACTTTCTATCCTGCATTTATTCTGTGAGTCTTTACCCGGCCGTCTTAACATGAGACAGACAACAGACAGACAGACAGACAGACAAAGCAGACAGACAGGCAGGCAGGCAGGCAGACAGACAAACAGGCAGACAAGCAGGCAGGCAGGCACGCAGCGAGGAATCCTACTCGGGCACCAGACACATTCTGAAGCTGGCACCCGAGTCATGTGGTACATTTTCGATCATGAATCTTGAGAGCGAGGCGGGAAGAGCTGAGGCATCCGGGAAGGAGGAGGAGAAGGATGAGGAGGAAGACTGGAGTGCCGGGAACAGAGAGCCAAGTGCCTCATAACGAGGTTACCACCTTATTAAACTACTGTCGTATTCAGATCTTCAATAGTGGCATGAAAACAGGAGGGGAAAGTAAGATTCCTCCGCCTCTCACCTCCACCGCGGCAACCTGGCGGCGGGGAGAGGGAGGAAACACTGCTTTGGGAGGGTAACTTGGTATGGCAGAAGGAAAGAAAATTTGTTAGTCTCTCGAGGGAAGTAATTGATATTGTCTCTGAAATGTATTTTTAGTTATTTTAAAATGAACTATTATGTTTTGCCGAGGTTGTTTTCTCGTTTGACTTCTTCCAGTAAGAGAAGAGAGGATGGGAAGGGAGCGCAGACGAAAGAAGGGGAATGAAAGAAAAGAACGTGATAGAGAGTAGAGAGAAAGGGATTTGAAGAAGAGAGAAGAAAGGAGGGAATACAACGAATAAAGGAGTGAGAGGCTGTGGCTTTATTTTCTGAGCAGGAGAAGAAATCTTAATTAGAAATTAAAAATAGATAATATTAGCGTGTGTGATTGTAGTGTGCAGCCTACCCCAGCCACACGTGTGTCTCTTAACTCTCAATGTGGTCTTTCGATATTCGATATTCGCGTAGTGGACGAATAAAAAAATGCAGCAGTTCCTGAAGGTGTTGCCTCACAGGCCAGGTGTATGGTGACAGGGTTGCTTCCCACATCTATTATACGAAGTTTCTTCCTATAAATCCAAGTATTGCTTACAGTTCAGAGCCGCTTTGATGTCGGTTTAGAAATATCGAGGTGAAGTTTGTCAGCTTATAGCATTTCAGTACTTTGCTGCCGACATCTGCATTGAATGAAGATTTCGGTCGCTAGTTGCACTGCTGGTTAATATTGCTATAACTGGAGAGGTACGTTCGTAATCTTGGAGAGGACTGCCCGTCAACGTGAGATGACACGACGCCTAGCCAGAAGGAAGTCTCGGAGACGTTTTGTTTGTCACTTGAATTACTTTTGTGCCTCTTATTCCTGCAAGTGTGATGTTCCCAGAGGCTGGCTCTATGTTCAAGGAGCGTGGGTTGAGGGACGGATGCAGCATGCAGGAGTATAATGGCCGTGGTGAGTGCTTCTTGTGCATCAAAGGAATAATTTTAGTTACAAATAAGTCTCCACTTTTATGCACCACGTGTACAACATATATGTATTTTTACTTTTGTTTTTTTTTAAACATATAGAAAAGTTTGCAATACTTTTAATGCCGTCAGCTGTACGTATTTCATGCTAACGTTATTATTTACTGCACATTTTTATTGGGCAGGCTTTGAAACGCCGCCCGAGGACACCACGTGTGCTAACCATTTACAGTTCTCTGCAATTAATAGTTTTACAGGCGACCACTCCTCTGCCCTGCCTGGCTTTTCTGTAAGGGTCTGTGGAATTGTTTATTTTTCTGAGCATCGTTTTCACTTAACATGTGAGGTGTTGCTATTCAAGGCCTCGCGAGCAGGACTGACAGATGACACGTGGCGCTGGTCCCAGACTGTACCAGACAGCCTAGGTCACGCGGGGCCGCCACAAACCCTCCCTGTAGTCTCGTATCAGTAAGTTGTTTTTCCGAACACATTAACTGCTGCCTGTGAAATTAAGTTGTGGGTATACTTGCTAAAACTTTTTGCTGTATTTTGCTTGTATTCATTATTGTTTTTATTGTCACTTAGGTATTTTATTTTTTTTATTTTCTATTTTTCTGGTCCTGGAGCCGCCACATAATCACGTGCACGGCTTGTCACGCGTTCATATCATTCTCGCATAATTAACACGTTATTTGAACGCTTTGTTTGGTTGACAGTCCGGTAAATTTACTGCGCTTTTGAATTCTGAGTTGTGTGTGTGTCACCGGTGCAGTTTTAGTCATCAGTAACACGGCAGCTTTCCTTTTTACGTTAATAAGAATCTCCTGGTGCAGCAAAGAATCGCGTGCAGAGTTGTGTCGCGCCGGGTCGAGTGTGGCGTGACTGTGATTCCCACGCAGGCTGTGCTTTTAACAGTGTGCCGTGTTTTGTCGACTGAAGGCCTGCGGTGGACGTGCCGGATGGTTCTGCACCTTTGTTGTGTGTGTGTGTGTGTGTGTGTGTGTGTGTGTGTGCGGGTAGGTGGACACGTGTGTGTGTGAATGCCTATGTTCCGGAATTCCGCGCTCTGTCAAAAGGTAATTACAATTGTGTGTGGTTTGTCACGATAGGGGTGAGTGGTGGTTAGTGCCGCTGCGGTGAGGGAGCAGACGTGTGGCACCGGTGGTGAGCAGCATATAGATGGAAACACGTCAGTCCGTCACGCGTCTGGAGCTGGCCGCATCTGTCCTTTTGTCGCCTCCTTCAGGGTTTGTTTACGGGTCGTTGATCACATCACAGCGTGGCACAGAAGGCTGCCCAGGAGTGTTGGTTCCACGTAGTTATGAGTGAGAGCCACCAGCTGGGAAGAGGGACTACAGATAGTAATGCCACCTGTGTCCTCTCAAAAGCTTCATAAAACTGATTCCTGTACTAAAAACTTAACAGTAAAATTTCTTATAGCTTGTTGTGGCTTGCATCTCCACGAGTATCCTCCAGACAACCAAGTATTTTTGTGTCCGCCTTGCACTGCACTAAAGAATCAATTGTAGGTACTCACCACGAACCTTTCTGAATACGGTCGGTCTTTGCTCAGTCCCGTGTGATAACGTGCTGTATTTCTGGCGCTGGTCCTGTTATAACGCTTTGCTATTAAGGCTTGTACCCATAAACGCTTTGCATATAAGAGGTTTTGCTCAATGTACATGGAAATTGATGCGGTGTATTGTATGAAATGTAAAACCCCCAAGAGTATTGTAACTATTGCCAACAGTCTATCAAAATCTCACAGGACTGTTTGCAAGGCCACGGAGATGACTAGTCAAGTTTTTCAATTTCATTTTCCCTGCTGATAGTGTAGAGTACTTGTTAAACTATCACTCTAACCACGAAACCACTCGCAGAGCTTGTTAAAAAAAAAAAAAGGTAAATATTTGAAAACGAAAAAAAATTGAGATCACGGTCCTAGGAAACCTCAATCAATTCGAACCAAGCTTGTTAAGTAATTAAAAGATTGAAGAAAAAATTTTGAGATTACGTTCCTTCGCCTTGTAATGCTTCTTGAATCCCCCGGTGTTGCCTGCAGTGCTACGACAATTGTGCCTGATGGAGGAGGCGCCGATTTGTTTTGTCTCAGGGGAAGTGTTTTCGTCTGGGCTTGCAGGAATCTGGAATCATTTTGTGCATTCAATTACCGGAGAGAGGTTCTGGGAAGGACTGCAGAGGAGGAGGAGGAGGAGGAGGAGGAGGAGGAGGAGGTGGAGGTGCATCAGCTGGTCTTGGTGGCAATGTGAAGAAAGAATTTGTAATGAGGAAATGCACACCAGATGGAAGCAGAAGCGCCAGGGAAATGGAATGATATCATGAGAGAGACGCTATGATGAATGAAGGAGAGATTGTGTGTGTGTGTGTGTGTGTGTGTGTGTGTGTGTGTGTGTGTGTGTGTGTGTGTGTGTGTCTAGAGAGAGAGAGAGAGAGAGAGAGAGAGAGAGAGAGAGAGAGAGAGAGAGAGAAGATTAAAGGAGTAGAAGCTGTTACGAGAGAGAAAAAAAGAGCACCATTGCTAAAGAAGAAGAAAACACATATCATTCCATCCCTTTCAGTGCAGAGCCTCACACAGCGTAGACAGCTAGACACACTACTCAGATATGTAGATAGATACATAGATAAATACATAGATACAAAGAAAGTTATTTGAATAGATAGGCTCATAGATAATTCATTTACCATATCTAACAGTGACACTCATATCCTATACTACGTAGACAGCTAGGTACACTACTTAGATACATAGATATATACATGGATAAATAGATAAATAGATAAATACATACGTAGATATAAGGATAGTTATGTAGATAGGTTGGTAGATAATTCATTCACCACACCTAACAGTGACACTCATTCACGTCACTCAGCTGGCATGCAAACTAATACCAGGCTGACGCACACCGCGGTCGGTAGCGGTGGCAATAAATTACACCAGAGGGAAGATAAAACACGGAATTGCAGCGATGCGTTCAAGATTTATCGTAATGTGGGGTGCCTTTCACTCGTTCCCTGCCTTTCCGGGACCGGGAACGAAACCTGACTGACTGGACGATTATCCTTTAAATTTTATCTTAATTGTACCGCGAAACTTCAAAATAAGACCACAAAACGAGACCGGGAAGTTTGGGAGTCCCTGAACTCGAGAACGCTACACTGGGACACGAGATCTGGGACGAGAACACGAGATAAAGAAGAGAGAGAGAAGGAAAAATAGGAACACCACCACCAACAACACAACCAAAACCAACAACAAAAATGCACACAAAAAGACCGCCACCACAATACCACAAGATCTCAAATGTCGCTCGTGTGTGTGTGTGTGTGTGTGTGTGTGTGTGTGTGTGTGTGTGTGTGTGTGTGTGTGTGTGTGTGTGTGTGTGTGTGTGTGTGTGTATGTGACACGCCCGGACAGGGCAGACCAGAGGACAAAGAGCCACAATTCAACCTATTAATCGTTTCTTATTGATTATTGGCCAAAGTTTACCTGGAGCACGTGTTGAACCATCTCTCTTTCCCTCCCTCCCTCACACCTCCACCTTCCTTTACACCTTCACCCCTTCACCCTTACACCTTCACGTTTTACATTTTACTAATCTATCACCTTCCCTTACACCCCGGCCACTCCCTTTTCCTCCTTCTCTCTTTCCTCCCTTTGTTTGGCATAGTGGTAGTGGAAGCGGGGGACGAAGGTGAGGTAAAGAGGAGTAACGGTGAAAAATATCCAGGTGGGTCGATTTAAGGTCACAACGGTTGCCTTAACAAAACACCGCCGTAAGGGATCAGGGAGGGAAGGGAACAGAGAAGGGGACGAGGATCACCAGGAAGGGTCGTGAAGGTCCCAGGCACGACAAAAATGAAATGCCAGCAAGTGTTATGAAAGCAACATTTTCTCAAAGGCTCTAGGATCAGGGGAAGGCTAAAAGGGTCTTGAATATTTTATAAGACTTGTGGTAGTTTAAGGAGTTGTTCATGCTGTTTCTTAATATAATCATAGGACATAAGTACATAAGAGGAACAAGAAGCCATCAGGCCTACACGTCGGAGTCCCTACATAGAACATACCTATCTATTTCCATCTATCATCCTCAACCATGAATTTATCTAATCTTTTAAAAGCTCCCTGGTGACTCGGCAGTATCATGTGTAGGCGTGTGTCTGTGTGCGGGGCTGGGAGGGCGTGGGGTAGCAAGGCAATAAGGTTGGTTCCCGATACACATTCCCCCGCGCGTCAGTACCTGGAGAGCTTAATTACATTTCATCACAAGGGACATTTGGTATTTGTTGAAAGTTTGGAAAATTGGTGCTTTGCTTCACTGCTTCATATACATTTATCTGTGTGTGTGTGTGTGTGTGTGTGTGTGTGTGTGTGTGTGTGTGTGTGTGTTTTCATGCATAGAGAAGTGCAGTCGATTATCGTCAACTTATTCGACTTCAGTACACGCCGTTTAATTTCTTCCATGTGAGTTTTGTACAAGAGCTACATGGCTTTCCCATCTCCTTTTTTACAACAATACCTAATATAATTTACATTTAATTATGTTGTCCTCAATAAAACAATCAAATCCAATTGATGTGCCTGCAGGTAAAACGTTTAACAGATACTTACCTATATAAAACCTAAAATATCTGCTTTGCCCCAACTCTCGCTTCCATCTCCTCCACCATTGAATCAGTACCGGATCAGCCTCCGCCACCTTGCAACACGGGGCCACTGAAGCAGCCGGGTCACGTTTTACATTTTACCAATCTATCACTGACTGACGTTTACTGACCAACATTCAAGGGAGGGTAAGGAGAGCAGCTGGCCTGGATATGAACTCTGACACTCCTATCAAAATACAGTTAGAAGTCAAGTATAAGTAACATAGCACACTCATTTCCATTTATCTAGTGTTTTTTTTTTCTTAGTCCATCCATCACGTGTCAGGTTTTTCAAGACTTCCATAATGCAGATCAGAGGACTTTAAGTTGAGGGAAGACTCTAAACACAGAGGAGATGAATGCAACTTACTTGATGTCTAACTTAGAGTGAACGCTTCCGAGCCACACAACATTCCAGCCGTTGACACGTGCCTGCATGAGACACACGACACAACATGGGGAGGGAATGCAGAATGTGTGGCTAAAAATTCAAGGGAGAAAGGAAAACAATCACACACACACACACACACACACACACACACACACACACACACACACACCAGTGCCCTACTGTGCCATGTTTGTATCGTGTGTGTGTGTGTGTGTGTGTGTAGAAGAGAGTGGTATTAATAGCACACCATTCGCACTATAAACACCGCACCAGCCCCTTTCATATCACTAACAGCACCACAAACACAGACGCCATCCCGCCCGCCGCCTGCCGTCCTCCCCTCTGCCCCTCCCACTCCCTGATCCCTTCATCAATGTCGTGGATTCGAGTCTACACTATAATTAGGCTTAGTGCTTCCTGGCTAAAGCTCTCATTTGTGATGCAGCGACACACACACACACACTCGGACACTCATACACTCAGCAGTCTGGAGGCTTTCATGCTGCTGGGATTGTTAAACTCTTGTTATCATCAGCAGTCGCCTTATTATTGTTATCAGCATTATCACAACAACAACAACAACAACAACTATAACTACTACTACTTCTACTAATACTAATACTAATACATTTTTTCTAAGGCATGTAGGTTTATCATATACTAACGTGTCATTGTATACCTTGCGCGTCTTAGATGAAAACCAAAAGGGACGGAGGACGAGTGTTGGGGAAGAAATATAACATACACACTCGCTGATATTCAATAATTACATGCAAGATCGTGGAATTAAAGTATAGGAGGAAATAGTTGAAAGCGTACAAGGATTCGCGGAAAATAAGCGCGCTGTGCATTCTGGAAGCCTCGACGCGGTCCCCTCGCTGTGTTGCTGTTTTCCAGCCGAGTGTTCGTGGCTCGGGGTCACATCTTCCCGCGGCAAATCGGAGTCATGCAAAAGCCTTACTTTGCATCCCGGGTTTTGTGTGTTGCGCGTGGCTCTATTGTTTTCTGAGCTCGGCTTTGGTCTTTTTTCGTGTCGGACTCAGTGCGGAGCGGCCCAAGGCATTATCCGCTTAGCACAAGTGAACACTCGAGGTAAAATGCTTATGAGAAGGAAATCCTTGCCTCGCCTGCTGGAAAATCCTCCTTGGTGTTGTAGCTCATCAGGGAATCTTGGAAACATTACACCTGGCCCTTCCTGCTGCTGCTGCTCCTTGACGGATGTGTCCCCCGGCGGCCCTGTGCTGCGAGGCGCCATCCCTGCCGCCACCCCTCACCTTCCCACACTCTCGCTCTCCCTCCCCTCCATCCCCGACTCTTCCTCCCGCTCTCAGGTCTCCACTTCAGAGGCCTCTTCTTCACACCACTACTCTCTCTCCACCTTTCCTCTCTTCTTTTCCACCCTTAGTCTTCTCTCCTTCTTTTATTTCATTTACATTTTCTCTGTACACGCAAGCCACCTCTTTTCTTCCCTTCCGTATTCTCTTCTATTTACTCTTCTTCCCATACTCCGCCAGCCTCCATCCCCATGTATTCTCTTACTTTCCATCTTTTCTTTTCGTCGCTATCTTCTTTTTCCTTTCTATTACCTCCTCCGTTTTCTTCTTCCTCTCATCGCTCTCTTTTATTCCAGTCTTTTTCTTTTCTCATCCGCTACTTTCCTCTGTAGTCTAATTTTGTTGATATTGTTCCCCCTTGCAGTCTCATCTTCTTCGTTTGTGTGTGTGTGTGTGTGTGTGTGTGTGTGTGTGTGTGTGTGTGTGTATGTGTGTGTGTGTTCCTTATTATTCGGTAGACGAGACAGGGTACGCCATAACTCTTTTGCCTCAACCCTTCAGCTCCTCTCTCTCTCTCTCTCTCTCTCTCTCTCTCTCTCTCTCTCTCTCTCTCTCTCTCTCTCTCTCTCTCTCTCTCCTCTCTCTCTCTCTCTCTCTTATTCCTTCCTTTCCTACCTCATTCCCTCCCTCCCTTCCTCTCTCTCCCTCCACATTTCCTTCATGTTTTACCACCCTCCCTCCTTTCCTCCTTCCCTCCCTCCCTCCCTCCCTCCCTCCCTCCCTCCACTCTCCTCTTGATCATTCTTGTTCATGCTCTCCTCTTTGTTTCCTCTTTCTTTCTCCTTCTCATTTGTTTCTTTTATTCTCATTTCCTCTCCAGACTCTCTCTCTCTCTCTCTCTCTCTCTCTCTCTCTCTCTCTCTCTCTCTCTCTCTCTCTCTGCTGGTTCGTGTTTGTCTTTGTTTTTTTCCTTTACCTTTTACTCGTGAGCCTCTGAGATGATAAGTCTGTTTATGTTTGTTTTTTTGGTTGTTTGCGTTCTTTCCTGGAATTTTTTGGGAATACATTTGTTGTAGTAAGGAAGAATTGTGTGTGTGTGTGTGTGTGTGTGTGTGTGTGTGTGTGTGTGTGTGTGTGTGTGTGTGTGTGTGTGTGTGTGTGGACGAGAGAGAGAGAGAGAGAGAGAGAGAGAGAGAGAGAGAGAGAGAGAGAGAGAGAGAGAGAGAGAGAATAGACAGACAGGTAGAAAGGCAGGCAAACAGTCAGGCAGGTAGACAATAACTGACAGGCCGAGACAAACACACATACACACAAATATACACAGAAAGGCAGACAGACGGAGACAGACAGACAGCATATAGACAGGCAGACAGTCAAACAAGTGAAAAAAAAAATTGACAGGGCGAGACATACAGACAGGCATACATACATATATATAACAGGCAGGTAGACGACAGACAGGCATAGGAGTAGTTCAAGAAGTGTGTCTGTGTGTGTTTATCCCTCTCTTTCCCTTCACTCTGTTGATTTCTTATCGGCGAGGACGAGATTACGAGTACACACACACACACACACACACACACACACACACACACACACACACACACACACACACACACGTACACATTTTTCGCCTCTGGTCGACACTTTCAGCATTAAAAGAATATATGTATAAACAACTGGCCTCGTCTCCCTGGAAGGCGGCATTACTTAAAGAGGCAAAAAAATGAAAGCCAGGTTATCAAAGCAACTTTTTCCCTTCCTCTCTCACCGCGCAAAGAACAACCGACCTTATGAGTCTGTGAATAAGTGCGACAGTGTTCCGCCCGAGAATTGTCTTTTGGGAATTGGTTGTTTAATATGAAGGGCCTACGGTAAGCTTCTCCCGCCTATCTGTTCATTTCTCTCTCTCTCTCTCTCTCTCTCTCTCTCTCTCTCTCTCTCTCCTCTCTCTCTCTCTCTCTCTCTCTCCCTCTCTCTCTCTCTCTCTCTCTCTCTCTCTCTCTCTCATAATTATAATCTGAGGCAGCTTTATACTTGCATTACCTTTATAAATCCATGTAGTACTTAATAAGCTTAAGTTAAAATGTTCCATCTCTTCGCTTATTGAAAGAGAACATGGATATCCGTTTTACTTCATCCTCGCACGACAGATTACGTAATGCACGGATCTGTTTCTGCTGCTGATCTTCCTCAACTTGTCAAGGCGTCCCCGTCACATGGCATCCCTTAGGACTCTATTTTCATTTCTCAAACATTCTAGCTCTTTATCTTGACGACTCTTAAGTTTCTATTGTTAGAAGACATTGAGGAATATTAGTTTGCACACGAACACACATTTTGGGCAAGAAACTCGCAGGACACTCAGAGGAAAGTTCCCCCCGCCTAGTGTCACTGATCAGCTGATTTCTTTTGTCACGTCAGATCGAGTCATTTTTCGTTTGCCAGCGACGATTTTCTATTCGGATCAAAATTAAATGCTGCTGATAAAAAAATTTTCGGGACAAAATTGATTGCAGGCCGTGGTGGACTTGGGAGACGAACAAGAGGGGGAAGGCGGCTGCCTGGTCCAGCCTGGAACCCAAGGCAGAGAGGCCTTGCAGCAGGCCTTACAGCTCCCACTGTACTACCTCCAGCTCAGATCATAATCGTCCACTTCCATAGCCTTGCACTAGGCACGAGGTTGTCATAAGTAAGGAAACACGGACTACCATCCACCAGATAGGGCCACGAGAGGGGGTCCTTAAAGGGAGATAAGGGCTCCTTCTATTGTCTGGTGAGTGGCGTGGACGGGTTCCTTGCTTGTGGAAGCATCGGGCTGAACAGGTCGCTATGAGTGAGGGCACGCTGTGCGCCAAGCACCGGACACTGGCAGCTGGAGGCGTCCTCTAAGGGGTGAGGAGGGCGCACTTCATGACGGTGTTTGGAGAGTGGCGTGTGGCGGGTTTTTATTTATGGCGACTATGTGTGAGGGTGTGGAAGGTTGCCCCGCCGCGGCCAGCACCCAGGGGTGGCCCTAGGGGAGAAAGGGCGCGTCCCTCATAGGATAAGATTCTTACGCACTCGCCGCATCGCTATCGCTATCGTCGCATTGCTTATCGCCGCATTGATAATCGCCGCATCGCTTATCGTCGCATCGCTTATTGCCGCATCGCTATCGCTATCATCACATCGCTTATCGCCGCATCGCTTACCGCTGCATCGCTATCGCCGCATCGCTTATCGCTGCATCGCTATCGCTATCGCCGCATCGCTTATCGTCACATCATTATCGTCGCATCGCTATCGTCACATTGTTTATCGCCGCATCGCCATCGCTGCATCGCAACACCGCAGTGGCCTGACGTTGCCTTGCTATCAACACAAGCAATGGCTTGAAGCAGCCCTTGCTACCACCACAAGCAATGGCTGAAGCAGCCTTGCTATCAACACAAGCAATGGCTTGACGCCAGCCTTGCTACCACCACAAGCAATGGCTGAAGCAGCCTTGCTATCAACACAAGCAATGGCTTGACGCAGCCTTGCTACCACCACAAGCAATGGCTGAAGCAGCCTTGCTATCAACACAAGCAATGGCTGAAGCAGCCTTGCTATCAACACAAGCAATGGCTGAAGCAGCCTTGCTATCAAACACAAGCAATGGCTGAAGCAGCCTTGCTATCAACACAAGCAATGGCTGAAGCAGCCTTGCTATCAACACAAGCAATGGCTGAAGCAGGCCTTGCTATCAACACAAGCAATGGCTGAAGCAGCCTTGCATCAACACAAGCAATGGCTTTGAAGCAGCCTTGCTACCACCACAAGCAATGGCTGAAGCAGCCTTGCTATCAACACAAGCAATGGCTTTGACGCAGCCTTGCTACCACCACAAGCAATGGCTGAAGCAGCCTTGCTATCAACACAAGCAATGGCTTGACGCAGCCTTGCTACCACCACAAGCAATGGCTGAAGCAGCCTTGCTATCAACACAAGCAATGGCTGAACCAGCCTTGCTATTCAACACAAGCAATGGCTTGACGCAGCCTTGCTACCACCACAAGCAATGGCTGAAGCAGCCTTGCTATCAACACAAGCAATGGCTGAAGCAGCCTTGCTATCAACACAAGCAATGGCTTGACGCAGCCTTGCTACCACCACAAGCAATGGCTGAAGCAGCCTTGCTATCAAACACAAGCAATGGCTGAAGCAGCCTTGCTATCAACACAAGCAATGGCTTGACGCAGCCTTGCTACCACCACAAGCAATGGCTGAAGCAGCCTTGCTACCACCACAAGCAATGGCTGAAGCAGCCTTGCTATCAACACAAGCAATGGCTCTGACGCAGCCTTGCTACCACCACAAGCAATGGCTGAAGCAGCCTTGCTATCAACACAAGCAATGGCTGAAGCAGCCTTGCTATCAACACAAGCAATGGCTTGACACAGCCTTGCTACCACCACAAGCAATGGCTGAAGCAGCCTTGCTATCAACACAAGCAATGGCTTGACGCAGCCTTGCTACCACCACAAGCAATGGCTGAAGCACGCCTTGCTATCAACACAAGCAATGGCTGAAGCAGCCTTGCTATCAACACAAGCAATGGCTTGACGCAGCCTTGCTACCACCACAAGCAATGGCTGAAGCAGCCTTGCTACCACCACAAGCAATGGCTGAAGCAGCCTTGCTATCAACACAAGCAATGGCTTGACGCAGCCTTGCTACCACCACAAGCAATGGCTGAAGCAGCCTTACTATCAACACAAGCAATGGCTTGGACGCAGCCTTGCTACCACCACAAGCAATGGCTGAAGCAGCCTTGCTACCACCACAAGCAATGGCTGAAGCAGCCTTTGCTATCAACACAAGCAATGGCTTGACGCAGGCTTGCTACCACCACAAGCAATGGCTGAAGCAGCCTTGCTATCAACACAAGCAATGGCTTGACGCAGCCTTGCTACCACCACAAGCAATGGCTGAAGCAGCCTTGCTATCAACACAAGCAATGGCTTGACGCAGCCTTGCTACCACCACAAGCAATGGCTGAAGCAGCCTTGCTACCACCACAAGCAATGGCTGAAGCAGCCTTGCTATCAACACAAGCAATGGCTTGACGCAGCCCTTGCTACCACCACAAGCAATGGCTGAAGCAGCCTTGCTATCAACACAAGCAATGGCTTGACGCAGCCTTGCTACCACCACAAGCAATGGCTGAAGCAGCCTTGCTACCACCACAAGCAATGGCTGAAGCAGCCTTGCTATCAACACAAGCAATGGCTTGACGCAGCCTTGCTACCACCACAAGCAATGGCTGAAGCAGCCTTGCTATCAACACAAGCAATGGCTTGACGCAGCCATTGCTACCACCACAAGCAATGGCTGAAGCAGCCTTGCTATCAACACAAGCAATGGCTGAAGCAGCCTTGCTATCAACACAAGCAATGGCTTGACGCAGCCTTTGCTACCACCACAAGCAATGGCTGAAGCAGCTCTTGCTATCAACACAAGCAATGGCTTGACGCAGCCTTGCTACCACCACAAGCAATGGCTGAAGCAGCCTTGCTATCAACACAAGCAATGGCTGAAGCAGCCTTGCTATCAACACAAGCAATGGGCTTGACGCAGCCTTGCTACCACCACAAGCAATGGCTGAAGCAGCCTTGCTATCAACACAAGCAATGGCTTGACACAGCCTTGCTACCACCACAAGCAATGGCTGAAGCAAGCCTTGCTATCAACACAAGCAATGGCTGAAGCAGCCTTGCTATCAACACAAGCAATGGCTTGACGCAGCCTTGCTACCACCACAAGCAATGGCTGAAGCAGCCTTGCTACCACCACAAGCAATGGCTGAAGCAGCCTTGCTATCAACACAAGCAATGGCTTGACGCAGCCTTGCTACCACCACAAGCAATGGCTGAAGCAGCCTTGCTATCAACACAAGCAATGGCTGAAGCAGCCTTGCTATCAACACAAGCAATGGCTTGACACAGCCTTGCTACCACCACAAGCAATGGCTGAAGCAGCCTTTGCTATCAACACAAGCAATGGCTTGACACAGCCTTGCTACCACCACAAGCAATGGCTTGAAGCAGCCTTGCTATCAACACAAGCAATGGCTTGAAGCAGCCTTGCTATCAACACACAAGCAATGGCTGAAGCAGCCTTGCTATCAACACAAGCAATGGCTGAAGCAGCCTTGCTAGTCAACACAAGCAATGGCTTGACGCAGCCTTGCTATCAACACAAGCAATGGCTGAAGCAGCCTTGCTATCAACACAAGCAATGGCTGAAGCAGCCTTGCTATCAACACAAGCAATGGCTGAAGCAGCCTTGCTACCACCACAAGCAATGGCTGAAGCAGCCCTTGCTATCAACACAAGCAATGGGCTGAAGCAGCCTTGCTACCACCACAAGCAATGGCTGAAGCAGCCTTGCTATCAACACAAGCAATGGCTGAAGCAGCCTAGCTATCAACACAAGCAATGGCTGAAGCAGCCTTGCTATCAACACAAGCAAATGGCTTGACGCAGCCTTGCTATCAACACAAGCAATGGCTGAAGCAGCCTTGCTAATCAACACAAGCAATGGCTGAAGCAGCCTTGCTATCAACACAAGCAATGGCTGAAGCAGCCTTGCTATCAACACAAGCAATGGCTGAAGCAGCCCTTGCTATCAACACAAGCAATGGCTGAAGCAGCCCTTGCTATCAACACAAGCAATGGCTGACGCAGCCTTGCTATCAACACAAGCAATGGCTGAAGCAGCCTTGCTATCAACACAAGCAATGGCTTGAAGCAGCCTTGCTGAGTTTCAACACAAGCAATGGCTGAAGCAGCCTTGTTATCAACACAAGCAATGGCTGAAGCAGCCTTGTTATCAACACAAGCAATGGCTGAAGCAGCCTTGCTACCACCACAAGCAATGGCTGAAGCAGCCTTGCTATCAACACAAGCAATGGCTGAAGCAGCCTTGCTACCACCACAAGCAATGGCTGAAGCAGCCTTGCTATCAACACAAGCAATGGCTGAAGCAGCCTTGCTATCAACACAAGCAATGGCTGAAGCAGCCTTGCTATCAACACAAGCAATTATTGACAGCAGCCTTGCTATCACACCACAAGGCAATGGCTGAAGCAGCAGCCTTGCTATCGTCACAAGCAATGGCTGAAGCAGCCTTGTTATCAACACAAGCAATGGCTGAAGCAGCCTTGCTATCAACACAAGCAATGGCTTGACGCAGCCTTGCTATCAACACAAGCAATGGCTGAAGCAGCCTTGTTATCAACACAAGCAATGGCTGAAGCAGCCTTGCTATCAACACAAGCAATGGCTGAAGCAGCCTTGCTATCAACACAAGCAATGGCTGAAGCAGCCTTGCTATCAACACAAGCAATGGCTTGAAGCAGCCTTGCTATCAACACAAGCAATGGCTGAAGCAGCCTTGCTATCAACACAAGCTAATGGCTGAAGCAGCCTTGCTATCAACACAAGCAATGGCTGAAGCAGCCTTGCTATCAACACAAGCAATGGCTGACGCAGCCTTGCTATCAACACAAGCAATGGCTGAAGCAGCCTTGCTATCAACACAAGCAATGGCTTGACGCAGTCCTTGCTATCAACACAAGCAATGGCTGAAGCAGCCTTGCTATCAACACAAGCAATGGCTGAAGCAGCCTTGCTATCAACACGTTAGCAATGGCTTCGAAGCAGCCTTGCTAGTCAACACAAGCAATGGCTGAAGCAGCCTTGCTACATCAACACAAGCAATGAAGCTGAAGCAGCCTTGCTATCAACACAAGCAATGGCTTGAAGCAGCCTTGCTATCAACACAAGCAATGGCTGAACAGCTACTTGCTACCACCACAAGCAATGGCTGAAGCAGCCTTGCTATCAACACAAGCAATGGCTTGAAGCAGCTCAGAGCTACCACCACAAGCAATGGCTTGAAGCAGCCTTGCTATCAACACAAGCAATGGCTTGAAGCAGCCTTGCTATCAACACAAGCAATGGCTGAAGCAGCCTTGCTATCAACACAAGCAATGGCTTCTGACGCAGCCTTGTTATCAACACAAGCAATGGCTGAAGCAGCCTTGCTATCAACACAAGCAATGGCTGAAGCAGCCTGGTTACATCAACACAAGCAATGGCTGAAGCAGCCTTGCTATCAACACAAGCAATGGCTAAAGCAGCCTTGCTATCAACACAAGCAATGGCTGAAGCAGCCTTGCAGCATCAACACAAGCAATGGCTGAAGCAGCCTCTGCTATCAACACAAGCAATGGCTGAAGCAGCCTTGCTATCAACACAAGCAATGGCTGAAGCAGCCTTGCTATCAACACAAGCAATGGCTGAAGCAGCCTTGCTACCACCACAAGCAATATCTGAAGCAGCCTTGCTATCAACACAAGCAATGGCTGAAGCAGCCTTTGCTATCAACACAAGCAATGGCTGAAGCGAGCCTTGCTATCAACACAAGCAATGGCTTGACGCAGCCTTGTTACCACCACAAGCAATGGCTGAAGCAGCCTTGCTATCAACACAAGCAATGGCTGAAGCAGCCTTGCTATCAACACAAGCAATGGCTGAAGCAGCCTTGCTATCAACACAAGCAATGGCTTGACGCAGCCTTGCTATCAACACAAGCAATGGCTGAAGCAGCCTTGCTATCAACACAAGCAATGGCTTGACGCAGCCTGGTTACTCGTACCACAAGCAATGGCTGAAGCAGCCTTGCTACCACCACAAGCAATGGCTGAAGCAGCCTTGCTATCAACACAAGCAATGGCTTGACGCAGCCTTGCTATCAACACAAGCAATGGCTTGACGCAGCCTTGCTATCAACACAAGCAATGGCTTGACGCAGCCTTGCTATCAACACAAGCAATGGCTGAAGCAGCCTTGCTATCAACCACAAGCAATGGCTGAAGCAGCCTTGCTATCAACACAAGCAATGGCTGAAGCAGCCTTGCTATCAACACAAGCAATGGCTGAAGCAGCCTTGCTATCAACACAAGCAATGGCTGAAGCAGCCTTGCTATCAACACAAGCAATGGCTGAAGCAGCCTTGCTATCAACACAAGCAATGGCTGAAGCAGCCTTGCTATCAACACAAGCAATGGCTGAAGCAGCCTTGCTATCAACACAAGCAATGGCTGAAGCAGCCTTGCTATCAACACAAGCAATGGCTGAAGCAGCCTTGCTATCAACACAAGCAATGGCTGAAGCAGCCTTGCTATCAACACAAGCAATGGCTGAAGCAGCCTTGCTATCAACCACAAGCAATGGCTGAAGCAGCCTTGCTATCAACACAAGCAATGGCTGAAGCAGCCTTGCTATCAACACAAGCAATGGCTGAAGCAGCCTTGCTATCACACAAGCAATGGCTCAGCCAACACACAAGCCTGAAGCAGCCTTTACCACCACAAGCAATGGCTGAAGCAGCCTTGCTATCAACACAAGCAATGGCTGAAGCAGCCTTGCTATCAACACAAGCAATGGCTGAAGCCTTGCTATCACACAAGCAATGGCTGAAGCAGCCTTGCTATCAACACAAGCAATGGCGCCTTGCCTTGCTATCACACAAGCAATGGCAAGCAATCACAGCACAAGCACAAGCAATGGCTGAAGCAGCCTTGCTATCAACACAAGCAATGGCTGAAGCAGCCTTGCTATCAACACAAGCAATGGCTGAAGCAGCCTTGCTATCAACACAAGCAATGGCTGAAGCAGCCTTGCTATCAACACAAGCAATGGCTGAAGCAGCCTTGCTACCACCACAAGCAATGGCTGAAGCAGCCTTGCTATCACGCAATGGCTGAAGCAGCCTTGCTCCACAAGCAATGGCTGAAGCAGCCTTGCTATCAACACAAGCAATGGCCAGCCTTGCTATCAACACAAGCAATGGCTGAAGCAGCCTTGCTATCAACACAAGCAATGGCTGAAGCAATTACAGCAATGGCTGAAGCAGCCTTGCAAACACAAGCAATGGCTGAAGCAGCTTGCCCCATTAAGCAATGGCTGAACAAGCAATGGCTGGCAGCCTTGCTACCACCACAAGCAATGGCTGAAGCAGCCTTGCTATCAACACAAGCAATGGCTGAAGGTGGTGATGGTAATGCTGAAGCAAGCCTTGCTGAAGCAGCCTTGCTATCAACACAAGCAATGGTCTGCAAACAAAGCAAGGCTGAAGCAAGCAGAGACAACACAAGCAATGGAGCAGAGCAGAGAGACAAAAGAGAGAGAGAGCAGCCTTGCTCAACAAGTGGCATTGCTTCCACACAAGCAATGGCTCTCCTCCAGCCTTGCTCTTCTCTCTCTCTCTCTCTCTCTCTCTCTCTCTCTCTCTCTCTCTCTCTCTCTCTCTCTCTGACTACACACACACACAACACACACACACACACACACACACACACACACACACACACACACACACACACACACACACAGTTGCATTAATTTCTTCACTGACAAATTCTTGTATCAATAGATAATGGCTGTGTGTGTTTGCTATCAATAAAGAATAATAATAATGATAATAATAATAATAATAATAATAAAGCATAGTAGTAGTAGTAGTAGTATAGTAGTAGTAGTAGTAATAGTAATAGCAGTTGCTAGTAGTAATAGTAGTAATAACAATAATGTAATAATAAAGCAATGGCTGAAGCAGCCTTGCTATCAACACAAGCAGGCCGCCCCTTGACAAACGGAGCCCTGACAGGTAATCTGAAGGCTGAAGGCCCCTTGCTATCAAAGCAATCTGGGTCCGCTTTAAATGTAATCAATGGCTGAAGCAACCAGCGCTCATCAAACCGCTCACTGGTTACTGAGCATGGCTGGCAGCAGGCGATCAACACAAGCAATGGCTGAAGCAGCCTTGCTACAAGCAATGGCTGAAGCCTTGCTATTTACCACAAGAGATGGCTGAGGGCAGGTGTTCAAAGCAGGTGCTTCCAACACAAGCAATGGCTGCAGCCTTGCGCCTGGAGGCCGAGGCCTTTTGTCTACCCAGTGGATGAAGCGTCTTGCTTTTTGTCATCACACATCACTTGAAGAGGATTCCCAAGTAGATGAATCCCTTGCTATCTTCATCATTTCATGTTTTTTTTTTTTTGCTACCCTATACAGATAAGAACAAAAAAACATGAAAAATAAAAAGAAGCTGTAAAAGCCATTGCTACAAATGGAAGTCCCTGTATAAAACATATTATCTGTTTCCACCCACCACACCATCCATAAGTCCAATCTTTTAAAGTAATGACTCGGCACTAATAGCCTGATTACTGAGTCCATTCATCTACCTCTCTAATTGAAAACCATTTTTTTTATACATCTTTAAACCTAACTGTCAGACTTGAACCCCTTGCCATATCCTGATTACTGACCCTATTTTCTTTGTCCTAATACAATTTAAAAGACCTCCACCGCCTTCTTTCTACGTGCTCTCAAATGTAAATTAGAATCTTCAATCTCCTTTCTCATCTCTTGTATCTGGTCATTCTTCTATTTACTTGCTCAGACCTACAATGTTTTTTTTTTTTCGTAAATATGGTGACCAGGACTGAATAACATGGTCTAGATGAGATCAAAATGAAGTGCCGAATATAACTATAGTATTACAGGACATCTGATTTTAATGGGAAGAAACCTAATACTCAGGCTTTACTGGTGGCCTTCACCACCACAGGCCTCTCCTGATAGGACCATTTACCCTTTCTCTTACCTCTCATGTTTCTCCTCTTACTAGTCAATCTGAGACATCTTTACTACACACTTCCAAATTTTAAATTGAGTAGAAACACAAAATCTGTTCTTTTTAATTTCCTTCTTTATGTTTATTGAGAATCATGCATTACTTCTGGTGTGTTTGTTTCGTATATAAAGGGTTAATAATAATAATGCTGTCGTTAATAATTTCTTAATAACTGCTCAGAGTAGTAGTAGTAGTAGTGCAAACAAGGATGGCTGCAGCAGTAGTAGTAATAGCAGGAGTTGTCTTAGTTAACAATAATAGTAATCAATAAATAGGAGAGAATCTATAATGAGCTCTACTAGCTCTCATTGACTTGAACTTGCTATCTGAAGGATAATAGTTTCTTATAAACATCTGTCTCCTCTAACAATTAAATGTAATCACTGAATAATTCTCATGCACCGCTATATAACCAGCGTGGCGATATATCAGTTTCTATATAACATTAGATTTTCTGTGTCGCAAATGATCTAGACAACTGAGAAATGCATACCAGCTTCATGAAATCCGCAAGGTAGAAAATAACTTGCCACGTCCTCCTTGAAAATCATCTATTTGATAATCATGTTACTGAGAAATGGACTTGGTGAGAGACGTGTCCGTGCAGGAGTAGTGATGTGAGGCAATATTCCGACAGGTGGAGCGTGCGGGGTGCAGGTGATGCCAGGGAGCAGACAGCCTGCGGTGTGTGTGTGTGTGTGTGTGTGTGTGTGTGTGTGTGTGTGTGTGAGCGTGCTACCTATTTTAGAATTCAGTTTGTTATTGTTAAGCAGAAATGAGCTCACACACACACACACACACACACACACACACACACGCAACGATGAAAATTATTCTGCGAGCAAGATTAAGCCACTACTGTATCACATAGTCCTCTTCCTCCTTCCTCCTCCTCCTCCTCCTGCGCCTGCAAGAAATATCGACGCTCGTGGCGGTCTTTCTCTCTCTCTCTCTCTCTGTCTCTCTCTCTCTCTCTCTCTCTCTCTCTCTGACACTAATCATTCCCTTTTTATCTACTTAGATTTTTCTCTCCTCCGCATATTCACTTTTCCCTTGTCCCTCGTTTCCTTCGTTACTTTTATTCTTTTACTTCTTTTTTTTTTTTTTTTTTTTGCGCTTTCCGACAGTTTTTTTTTTCTTTTGCTTTTTCCTCACTTGGCAGTGTCCTTTTTCCTGTTCTCATTTTTTTTTTTTTCCTCCTCCTCCTCCTCCTCCTCCTCCTCCTCTCATTGCTGACTTATTTTACATTGTCTCATTCTATTTTTTTCCTCTCCTTCCCCTCTCCGCGACCTTGCTCTCTTTTCCTTTTGTTTGTTTTCCCCCATTTTCCTTTCTCCTTATTGTCTCTCCCTCTCACGATATTGCCTCTTACGCAAACACTCTCTCTCTCTCTCTCTCTCTCTCTCTCTCTCTCTCTCTCTCTCTCTCTCTCTCTCTCTCTCAGTACGTATTTACACAAGAATAACTTTTTTTTGTGTGTTGTCTGAGTGTGTGTGTGTGTGTGTGTGTGTGTGTGTGTGAGTTGAACCATCAGTTGCATGAAGGCCGTTGGGTACAAGAGGCGCAGGAGAGAGAGAGAGAGAGAGAGAGAGAGAGAGAGAGAGAGAGAGAGAGAGAGAGAGAGAGAGAGAGAGCAGCGATGTGATGTTCTCTCATTTCTGTGATAATTTGACACCAAGTCTTCTGAAACTGGCTGTGGGGATAAAAGAAAAAGGGAAAGGCTGCAAGCAGAAGAAGAAGAGGAGGAGGAGGGACAGTGAAAGGAAGAGTGGGAGGAGGAAAAAGGCTTGAGGAGGAGGGAAGAGGGAAGCAGGAAGACGAAAAAAGAACGAGTGAGGAGATCGAGTGAGTAAGGGAGGTGGCGAATGAGATAGGCTGGGAGGGAGGGAAGGAGGGAATGAGAGGGAAGAGGAGAGGAAGGGAGAGAGGGAGAGGAAAGGGTGCGGGTGTGATGTGTTTTGTTGCTTTGTGGTGGAGCTGTTGAAGGGACCGACCCTGAACGACCTTAAAGAGACTGAGAGAGAGAGAGAGAGAGAGAGAGAGAGAGAGAGAGAGAGAGAGAGAGAGAGAGAGGTACTGGTGTTAACAGATCTAAAATTAGACTGTGGCTGAGAAAATAAAATATCGACTCGGACATTGGCCAAAAAATTATTGAGACACATTGACAGAAAATAAAAGAAAGACACATTGACAGGAATATTGACAGATATCGAAACAACCAGTGACAGGAAACAAAAACAGAGACACAGATTATGAGACAGGAAAATATACCTAAACAAAGAAACAGACAGAAATAAATGAAAACAGAGAATAAAGAAAGAATAGGATACCGAAGCAGACAAGAAAGAGACACAGACAGACAGACAAAACAGACAGACAGGGACACCAGACCAAAAATAAAGTTACAAAGAATAAAGGTAACTGTTCTTTGTATCATTGTTCATACTTTTACCAAAACGAGAATTCTTTATTAACATATTTACTTAGTTTTGCCGCTACCACCACTGAAGAAACCCTTGTTATTCCCAGCCACGAGTTTATAATGCATCCTCGGGGCAAGAATACTGAGAGGTAGCGTGGGGGCAGCGCGTGCCCTCGTCCAGACTCAATACTCTGCTATCTGAATCAACATATTTTTACAGTTTTTCAAGGGTAAGGTAGCATGGAGAGGCGGAGGCAGGAGTACTATATTCGGTTAAGGTTCGTCCACACGTCTTCTTTAGAGAGGACGCATCACACACAAAGTTCAGGTGTTCAGTTACGGTTTAATATAGTAATATACCTGTGTTTAGTGTTTTCCTTTGATATTAAGCCCCATGATCTAAGGATGAATCAGTCGGCATGTTTTAAAAGGAGCCTGTCAGTAGATGAGAGTGTAGTGTTGAGGGAGAACACAAAGAACAATGGGAGTGTTGCTGGTTACTTGACTTACAACCGTGATAATCTTCCGGTCTTCTTCAACGCATGTCCTCTTTCAATGCATCTATAAACCATCCATAACGTCTTTCTCTCTTATACATAAGAAAATATAGTAGAAGTCACTGTCGTCTGCCTTTCCTTACCTCCTCCATTCATTTGTCTCCTCCTTACCCAAGAAATTTTTATCCCTGTTGATGATACTCGATTTCATGACGGGAGAGAAAAGGTTTTTGTAGCGAGTTAACGTATTTGGCGAGCTGCGAGGGGCTTATGTCAGGATCCACGCCGAGTCTCTGTCACGGGATTATATTTGAAAGGGATTAACTACATTGGCTCTGAATACATGAATACGCTTGCCACGATTTTTTTCCCACCGCTGGACTTGAAGCTAATCGGCCTCGAGGTACTGAGCACTTTAATAAATAGTTTTAGCGCAGTCTCCCGTGGCGTGTGTGCGTCTGTTTGTGCATCTGTTCGTGTCCGCTAAGCCTCTTGTAATGAGGGAGCGAGGGATGCTTGTTGGAAGTGTTTCGTCTCCAGAATTTCACGAGTTTTGTGTGATGTGGGACTTTTAATTGCCTCCACCGTCTTGGGACTAGAGGGAGAGTACTAGACTAGACTAGAGGGAGTACTGAATTACGCAAGGCTAGGGCAAAATTGAGCAAGTTTGTCGTGTTGGCTCTTAGTTTGGGTTTATATCTGACACCTTTGCTGTCTTGTGTTTACCCTGTGTCAGTCAGTCGCGTTGTTTTACTAAGCTTAGATTGTGGAAAGTCTTAAGAGTGTTTGCGAGTTCCGGTGTTCGTGTCAGGCAGCAGTTTGTGTAGATTTAAGGAAGGGAAGGTAGTGATGTAGGTTCGTGAGTGAAGAGTGGATGAGAGGGAAAGATGTGTGTGGTAGAGGAGTGTGGGGGAGTGGAATAAAGAGCTTTGAGAGGTGAGATGTAGCTTTGAGGATGATGGGATGGTTATACTAGTGAATACGTGTCCTTCTCTCTCTCTCTCTACCACCACCACCACCCTTAATAAGCTTAATATTCCCCACGGCTATAAAAGCTATTGGTAACATGATCGCCGCGCCGCTGTAATTAATGCTTGGGGGATTGAACCATCATCACGCTTATTGCCACCATCACCACCAGCACCACCACCCCTACCCCTCACTAGTGTTACAAGGAATAAACACTGAAAGCAAATATGTGTTATAAGTCACTGGTTCTATTTCTCTCTCTGTTCTCCTCTTCCTGTGCTGTATTCCTTGCTTCACCTTACTTCTAATGTCTCAAGAAGCTGTCTGATGGTGTGTTGGTTAATTCAGAGAGAGAGAGAGAGAGAGAGAGAGAGAGAGAGAGAGAGAGAGAGAGAGAGAGAGAGAGAGAGAGGGTGCAAGGCAAGGTCTGCATAAATAGATAGAATTGAGATGGAAACAAAACTGTGGAATTTTTATCCTGTAATTGTATGACGAGAAACTAAAGAGATAAAGAGATTACGGACAGCAGAAATAGAATGTAAGGTAAAGGTATTCTGTAGAGGATAAACACAAGAAAATATACTTAGAGATAACAACATACGACCATAAGAAAGCAAGGGAAGCTACAGGAAGCCGTCATACCCACACGTGGCAATCCCTCTCAACAGACAATGGACTCGTAGAAAGGAACAAAAATTTAAACAGTGATTGTCTGTCTATGAGATATGCGTCGCTCAAAAACACAAACAAAAAAAAATCTACCTTTTTAATACTGGCAAACCAACACAACACAAGAAGCTGAAAAGAAAACGAAGGTAGAAAATAACATGAATTTTTGCCACATGAATGAAAGATGCTCACTCAAACGTAGAAATGAAAATACCTCAATATCTGCCTTCTGGGACACGAGAGAAGCCACAACACGCAGGCAAGGAGGGAGGGAGACAGGGAGAGGAAGACAGAGGGAGACAGGAGAGGTTAGGCGCGGTAGGATAAGAGAGTAGCGGCGAGGAGGCAAGAAGTGTTGTCATTGCCCCGCGAGTGTCAGCTTAAGGGTGTGCAGTCGGAGGCGCCACCAGCCAGCCTCCCTCGCCAGGCGCTGTGTGTTCTCCTGCAGGGGCTCTGTGTGGCCAGGCACTGAGGGTACGACTGTAATGGCACGATGTCTTGTTGTTGTTGTTGTTGTTGT